>NC_091125.1:142866620-142961620 GCF_040183065.1 Periplaneta americana | reverse complement strand
TTATAATTAATTTATATAAAACTAGATAAGCATAGACGGCTCATTTCAATTTAATGTATTATTACTATTTGCTTATCGGAAAAAATCATACAAAATGAAATTTACATAAAGTGTTTTCTTGTATTACCTTGTCAAAGAGATTGTCATCCCGATCATAACGTTCTACAGCAGAGCAAAGATTTATTATTGAAGTATTGTTACTCAATATTTTTATCAACTCTTCAGACTACACAGTGCCGAACGTTTCAACACACTCGATAGCGTTCGCATTTGAAACCGGCCTTGCTTTGATGACGTCAATAACGTTTTCCTTCCTGATAGTACTCGACCAGAAAGCACAGCATGAATCACGGGTTTTTAGTATATTGTCAAGCATAACATCCTAACAGCATTAGTGTGGCTTTTAGGGTGATCATGTATGAAGTGAAAAGATGTGAAGCACGAACATGGCGACGTGTGTAGTTATACTGTTATTTCTAACTGCTTTTGCTCTGAGATTAAGGTGTACTTTTGCTGACAATGAAACAAAAATATCTCAGTCTAACGGAACGCAAGAGCAAACAACACTACGTAGTGACATAACAGAAAACGTTAGCTTGGTTGGTCATGAAACAGAAGAAATTGAGGATGAAGAAGAAAGAAAACGATGGAATGCATGGGAGACGCACGTGCGCTATACCTTGTCGAATGTGACGAAAGTGCTGCGATCTGGAGATCCTTCTAGCGTGTTTACACTTGAAAGGTTCAACATAAGCCACTGTGACTTCGGAATTAACACAAGTTTTGTCGTGTGTGAGTTTATCGGAGAAGCTTGGGACTACAGACCATTAATCAGATATCACTTTCATCTCCATTTTGAAATAACTTTTAGAACTATAGCTGATAATTGTGTCAAAATAATTAACAATGTCCAAACTGAGAACAATGGAACGACAAACGCAACGGCTGAGACAAATACTGAAACAAGTGAACAAGGATTAACGCATGAAGCTCATTGTCTTCTCAAGCTTTGGAAAGTTCGAATGACTAAAGTCGATGGTGATAATAAGAGGAAATACCTCACATCCGAGCCTTTGGGACCCGATTTCTTTCTGTATCTGTGTCTAAGTTTAGCGCGTCTGCAATGGGAAATGGACTTTGCAGCGGAAGTGGCAGTTGGAGTGCTATTTTTGAGTTCTGCATGTCCCAATACGAACAGGTAAATGGAAACAAATTGCTAATTAAAGTTGTAGTGATTAAGAGATGTAAATTAGTGTGCGTAATTAATTAGTGGCTTAAAAGAAAACTGTAATTCATTCATTCATTCATTCGCAACATATTTAACATTCGTGTATCAAATAATGAAATATGATAATACGTTAGAACTTCTTATTAACAGTAATAAAATTATGTACTGTGTTATCTGTAACTAAGAGCGTATTCCGAATCTCAGCGCTGAGCAATCTGATGGCATCACGGTGTTCCGAATTTCACCGATGGCTTCACTGATGCTCCACCGGTGTCTCACCGGTGCCATCAGCTTGCAGAGGTGGTGGCAGTCTCCATCAGCCGCCATCAGTGAATCTGATTGGTTCTTGTATAGGGCAGGAATTAGCAGACGAATGACATCGTGCACTGTTGTGTCATGGCGGTGTGTTCTGCTTTGGTTCTGCTGTATTGTTTGTAATGAGCACAACGTAAAAACAATAAATGTTAATGGCTTATGAGCGAACATGTCAGCGGACCAGTTATTACTACCGGTTCAAGAAATAAATTGTTTATGCTCTCTTTTCTTTGAACGAGATGGCAGTACAGAAATTTCGCAAAAATTTGCTAGCGTAGCACAGGCAACAACTTATACAATCGCCATGACAGCCATCAATCCTTCCAGCAGTTTTGTTCCTAATTCGCTGCAGCGTGACGTCATTGTTGTCCACCTGTCCGGTGAGATTCGGAATACGCTGTAAGAAAACTTACGGTACTTATTTACCCTTGGGAAAAAAAAATCCAGTTTTTATCCATATTTTAAAAACTCTTTTTTTCCTGTTTACTCGACACATAATTAAGGATTTTTACACAAAATAAACCCCTAAAATATTTTTGGGAGGGCGGGGGGAGACAATTTTTTTAAAGCGAAAACTGAAGTTTGTTTTAGTCCTTGGCCCACAGTTTTTATTTTAGAACAAAATTTATTTCACTGTCTTACTCCTAAAAGAACATAGAATAAGCTGTGAAAACAGTTTTTCCCTATCTTATCCTATTAAGAAAAAATATAATTTTTTTTTTCAAAATTTCAAACATAAAAATAAAAATTTAAGATCTTGGAGCTTTAAATTAACTTTCTTAAGCAGTAGGGTACTGTTTATAGTTTGACACTTAGCTACGTTAATCAGCTTCATTTTGGTGCAAGAATGATGAAAATATCTCAATTCTAAGTGCACTTTGTGTTAACATTAATGTTGTAAAATGCTGTAAAACTGAACATGGAGAAAAATAATTTCAAGGGAAAAATTGTTCCGGGGCCGGGTATCGATCCCGGGACCTCTGGTGAACGTACCAGCGCTCTCCAAACTGAGCTACCCGGGAACTCCACCCGACACCGTCTGAACTTTTCCCTAGATTTGCATAATATATACGTCACTGTGTACGTTAACAGAAAACCACAATTCCAAGTCACACAGAGTTTGTGTGCACTCGATGTGGGTCTCTGGCGTTTCGTCAGCCCACGCGAGTTGTGTGGATAAAAAGGGAAAAGTTGAGATGGTGTTGGGTGGAGTTCCCGGGTAGCTAAGTTGGGAGAGCGCTAGTACGTTGAACCAGAGATCCCGGGATCGATACCCGGCCCCGGAACAATTTTTCCCTTGAAATTATTCAAATCTGCTTTACAGGAAGCTTCACCTGAAAGACTAATTTGCATGAGAAAAATCATCTACATCCTGAGGGTATGAAAAAAAAGTAAAATAAAAAATATACAGCTTCCTGACTGTATGAAAAATAATACAGTCAAACTCTACCGCCAAATTCGATTATTATTACACGAAAAAAAAAAAAAAAATATATATATATATATATATATATATATATATATATATATACACAATTGACAGAATGTGACGGATTGACATTCGCAGAACTGCACTTCCGGTTTAAAGAAAGACTGCTTTCGGTGAATAAAAACTCAGCTAATTAATTAACCAAACATCATAGAAACAAAACTGATATATTTTTGAAAACTAGAAAGTTCAAACTTTCAGATGACATAAAAAATAAGAAAAATAAAAAATTAAGGGTAGATGAGTACCTCAAGAAGATAATACTATACTTTTGTGACTAGTTTCGGCGTTGTGTGTGTCATTTTCGAACAGTCTAATGAATTAAATTACGGCTTATTTAATGACTATCGCAACTGCCAAGGTTATTATATCAGCGTCGCCGGTGTGCCGGAATTTTGTTCCGCAAGAGTTCTTTTAAAGGCCAATAAATCTATTGACATGAGTCTGTCGCATTTAAGCACACTTAAATGCCATCGACCTGGGCCGGGATCGAACCCGCAACCTCGGGCAAAGAAGGGCAGCACTCTACCGACTGTGCCACCCAGGCCGAACAGCCTAATGAGGCTTTACCCGTTGTTCCGGTGTCTTATCGCTTGAAGTTTTTGTGGAGGAGTAAGATATGTGTGTACCTAGTAGTGATAGTGTGTTTGTGATAGGTAGTATTGTGTCGAACAGGATGTGAATTTTGAAAGTCAATTGAATGTTGAGGATATGTTGTGTTTGCGTTGTTTTTTTGTTTATACTGTGTGTTTTTCTAGGTATTGGACATTGGGATTTAACATTGCCAAAAGAAACCTATGTATAAATATAAAGAGAGAAAATAATAACTTAATCAGTGGAAAATGTTTAGAAATTAGCAGACTTTGACAATCTGCAAACCAAAAGAACATAACGATTTGACTTAGTAATCATAAATGATATTATGCAAATCTAGCTTTCCGTTAAAGCTCCCTGTGAAACACACTTGAATAATTTGAAGGGAAAAATTGTTCCGGGGACGCTCTACCGACTGAGCTACCCAGGAACTTCAAACAACATCGTTTTAATTTTTCCCTTTATATCTACATACCTCGAATGGGCTGAAAAGACGCCAGAAACCCACATCGAGCATACAAACTCTATTTGACTTAAAAATTAAGGTTTTCTGTTAACGTATATATTATGAAAATTTAGCTTTCAGGTAAAGCTCCCTGTGAAGCAGACTTGAATAATTTCAAGGAAAAAATTGTTCCGGGGTCGGGTATCGATCCCGGGACCTTTGACTGAGTGCGCCAACTGAGCTACTAAGAAGCTTCAACCGACATCGTCTCGATTTTTTCTTTTATATCCACTTACCTCGAATGGGCTGACAAGACGCCAGGAACCCACATCGAGTGCACACAAACTCAGTTTGACTTGGAATTGTGGTTTTCTGTTAACGTACCTATAGTAACGTATATATTATGCTAATCTAGCTTTCAGGTAAAGCTTCCTGTGAAGCACACTTGAATAACTGAAAAAAAATCATAAATGATATTCTCTTGTTTTACAAATTTTCAAGGTTTGATCACATCTAAACATGACCTAGTGATTATTTCTTCATTGTTTTTATACATAGATATCTTATGGCATTATTGAATCCCTGTCCTATATCCATAAAAACACATGGTACATTTCGGATTGTTCTAGTATGTTTAGTTGTTTGATTTGAGGTTTACTGTGTAAAATTTCCATACATGTTTCTGTATTGTTGTAGTTGGATTTGGTGATATGTTCTGCGTAGATGATGCATATACCGTAGGATGATTTGGTTATGGCTCCGATGTGTTCGTTGTATCGTGTTTGAAAAGCTCTACCCGTTTGTCCGATGTAAAAGTCGTTACAACCTGAAAGGTGTTTACAAAACTAAAATTCGTTCAATCATTTATCATCAGAATTCACTGTTCTCTTAAAGTGACTGAAGATGTTGGGAATTTAGTCAATAGTTTTCCTAAAATACACTACTTAAAGTTTCATTTAAATCTTTTTTGTTTTCGAAAAGTAGGCTCAAGCAAAATTGTATTTATCTTTTCTGTACGAAATATTAAAAAAAAAAAAAATTAACCCTTCGAAATTAATGCCATGATACGGTTCATCTTATATATGGACTTACTTACTTACTGGCTTTTAAGGAACCCGAAGGTTCATTGCCCCCCTCACATAAGCCCGCCATCGGTCCCTATCCTGAGCAAGATTAATCCAGTCTCTATCATCATATGTCACCTCCCTAAAATCCATTTTAATATTATCTTCCCATCTACGTCTCGCCTCCCTAAAGGTCTTTTTCCCTTCGGCCTCCCAACTAACACTCTATATTCATTTCTGGATTCGCCCATACGTGCTACATGCCCTGCCCATCTCAAACGTCTGGATTTAATGTTCCTAATTATGTCAGGTGAAGAATACAATGCGTGCAGTTCTGTGTTGTGTAACTTTCTCCATTCTCCTGTAACTTCATCCCTCTTAGCCCCAAATATTTTCCTAAGCACCTTATTCTCAAACACCCTTAACCTATGTTCCTTTCTCAAAGTGAGAGTCCAAGTTTCACAACCATATAGAACAACCGGTAATATAACTGTTTTATAAATTCTAACTTTCAGATTTTTGACAGCAGACTGGATGATAAACGTTTCTCAACCGAATAATAACAGGCATTTCCCATATTTATTCTGTGTTTAATTTCTTCCCGAGTATCATTTATATTTGTTACTGTTGCTCCCAGATATTTGAACTTCTCCACCTCTTCAAAAGATAAATTTCCAATTTTTATATTTCCATTTCGTACAATATTCTCGTCACGAGACATAATCATATACTTTGTCTTTTCGGGATTTACTTCCAAACCTATCTCTTTACTTGCTTCCAGTAAAATTCCCGTGTTTTCCCTAATCGTTTGTGGATTTTCTCCTAACATATTCACGTCATCCGCATAGATAAGCAGCTGATGTAAGCCGTTCTTTTCCAAACCCTCTCTCTTATCCTGGACTTTCTTAATAGCATACTCTAGAGCAAAGTTAAAAAGTAAAGGTGATAGTGCATCTCCTTGCTTTAGCCCACAGTGAATTGGAAACGCATCTGACAGAAACTGACCTATACGATCTCTGCTGTACGTGTCACTGAGACACATTTTAATTAATCGAACTAGTTTCTCGGGAATACCAAATTCAATAAGAATGTCATATAATACTTCCCTCTTAACCGAGTCATATGCCTTTTTGAAATCTATGAATAACTGATGCACTGTACGCTTATACTCCCATTTTTTTCTCCATTATCTGTCGAATGCAAAATATCTGGTCAATAGTTGATCTATTACGCCTAAAACCACGCTGATGATCCCCGATAACTTCATCTAGATATGGAGTTAACCTTCTCAAAATTTTGTACGACGTCAACAAAAGTGATATTCCTCGAAAGTTACTACAGTTAGTCTTGTCCCCCTTCTTAAAGATAGGTACGATTATGGACTCCTTCCATTGATCTGGTACAATTTCCTTTTCCCAAATAGCAAGTACAAGCTTATAAATATCCTTATATATGGACTAATCAAAATATTATTATGCTTCTTTAATGTGGCAGGAATCAATTGACTTGTGTCCAGCGAGTGGAGTTCATCAATTTCCCCGGAATCTTAGGCTATGCAAAAAGGCAAATAGCTTACTACGAAGTGTTCTGGGATGTGTTCCGATCAATCGCAGTCGACACATTGGGAGGACACAATGCTAGTCTCAACATGCTGTGTTTGAGTGACATCGCCATCGACACATATGTAGCGCCTTTCTTAAATGGAACTGAACTGTCTTCACTCAGCATCACTGGCCACAAGAACTGGACGACCGTAAAGGGAATCATGGAGAATCTGCCGCACCTCAAGTATCTCGATCTATCGAACAACAACTTAATGTATATTGATACAAGTAAGTGGAATAACTATATTACAGAATACATTGTCATGTTCGTCTTCTTCTTCCTTGGCGCTACAGTCCAAATTGAACCCTGGCCTCCTCAATCCTTCGCCTCCATTCCCTCTGATCCTTGCCCTTGTTTTCCAACTTCCCATACCTAACAGGTTCCTTGCATCCTCTCGCACTGCGTCCTCCCATCTATTCCTCCGTCTTCCTCTACCTCTCTTCCCCCAAATTTTATGTTCCAATGCTTTTCTTGGAACCCTTTCTTCCTCCATCCTAACGACATGCCCAGCCCACTGGAGTCACTTTAATGAATACAGATAGTTTAACTTCTTTGTATAACTCATAGATTTCTTTATTAAATCTTATACTCCATTCTCCATTTTCTTGCTTTGGCCCATATATTCTCCTTAATATTTTCCTCTCAAAAGCATCCAATTTTCCTTCTAATCTTTTTGTGAAATAATAAGTCGAATAATTGTTTGGTATAATCTTACCTTGTTATTTCTGTGAATCATTCTGGACTTTATTAAGTATGTATGTATTTATTCACACTGCAGTGGGTATATACCCGGTGGCAGTGGTAACTAATTACACTCAATAATGACAATAATAAACTTATTAATTAAAAATACAATTAATAATAATACTAATAATTAATACTAACAATAATTAATAATAATAATAACAACAACAACAGGGAATATACTAAATTAAATGAAACGATCACTTAAAATAACGTTTGAAATAAATCTAATTTGTATCTTAAAACTAAGATCGATCTAAAACCCACGAGAATATGTTCATATCTGCACAAGTACCTTTCAAATAATTACACTCATTTCGCTGTCAACTCACTCACTGCAATTGAACTACGACACATTTCACTGATTCTATCCTGATTTCACTAACACTTCAAAAACATTTCACTGTTCAAATACTATGCACTGCCACTATAAACTATAAAGCTTCACTGACAGGAACACGTTTCACTTACACAGCACACTTCACTGACACGACATACTTCTTCACTGATACAACACATTTCACTGACACAACATAATTCTTCACTGATACAACACTTCAATAACAACATATCATTTACACCCTTTAAATACTGTGTATAATTACCGTCTATTAGTAAGGTCCTTAAGCCTATTTTTAAATACATTTTTGGTTGTTGGTAAAGCCTTCAGTAAGTCTGCAGGTAAAGCATTCCAGTCCCTGATAGTACGATTGAGAAAAGAAAACTTTCCAGTGTCCGTCCTCTGCCTTCTTTCCCTCAATTTATATGAGTGGTCGTTCCTTGAAGAGTAATTTGGCGGCTGCAACCTATTTTTTATTTCTCTCCAGGCAGGCTCACCTCTGTATGTTTTGAACAGTGCGCATAATCGAATTCGCGTTCTTCTGTCCGTGAGTGTGTCCCATTTTAATGGTGAATTTTTCCGACAACACTTAAGAGCCCGTTTTTTAATCTTTTCCAGTGTCTTAATATGTTCTAATCTGTAAGGATCCCAACATGCAGCATCATATTCCATTACTGGACGTACTAGTGATTTATATGTAATCTCTTTGGATTTATCAGAACCTTTTCTTAGTACCCTCATCACAAAGTGTAACGCTCTCCATGCTTTTCCCGCTGTGTCTGTAACGTGTTCCTCCCAGCCGAGATCGCTGCTAAATGTTATTCCGAGGTATTTACGTTTGTTAACTTCCGGAATGGTTTCACCCCCTAACGTATACGATGCCACTATTTTATTTCTTTTCCTTGTAAAGCTGATGCTATAATATGCCCTGTTTGCCTAAAGAATCCTTCTATTTATTTCATCATTCTCATCATTTGTTGAATTAATTATTGAACCCAGATATGTAAAATTTTAACCATTTCAATATTATGGTCTTCTAAATTTATTTCTTCCGTATCTTCATTCCGTTTCCGTGTAGCTACTCTCATGCCCTTTGTTTTTTCTTTATTAATACACAATCATATTTCCCTAGCATTTACTGTTAAATCCTCGTAAACATCATTAAGTTTTTGTTCCGATCGTACCATGATATTGACATCATCTGCTATTATTTGTGTAGATCTATACATCAGTGATGAGTTCATTGGTAGTAATACTTGTACTTTCCGAATAACATATTCTAATGCTAAATTGAAAAGCAATGGCGCCAGTCCATTCCCTTGCTTTAAGCCTTCTTTAATTTCAAAAGTTTCCGTTAAATCTCCTTGGATTTTAACCTGTGCTATTGTATACATTGTCATGTTACCTAACATTAAATTAATATTAGATGGCGCTAGTGTCTGCTCTTAAAATTTTGTTGAAATATCTTATAGGTAGTAGTGACAGATTGCCATTCATTTATAATTTTCTACCCAAGCGGAGGTTCTTCACTGCAAATCCAGCATTCTCCATTCTTCCTCTTTGCCATCTTTCTCTCCGTCTCCGCATACGATCCATGCAGTGCTGCCATGGTATTTTTTTTCTTGGCCATACGCCCTACCCCTTGTTTTCTCCCCTTAAAATATTTTCCTCTCCTCTCTCCATCTCTCCGACTGTCTTTAATGATTTTTTTTTAATATTAAAGAAGAAGAAAAGAAATTGTTTTGCTTTACATTTTAATTGTATACTTGGTCAAAATGAAAGTGGCTGACGTCTGAAAGACTAAGTTCGAATCGGGTATCTCCATGAGCGCTCGGGATAGCCAGGCTTTGTTCAAAAGGCCTATTCTTCTAGTAGTTATAATGGGGAACACAGCTATTAATCACTAAAATCTTCCGAGAAAATAATTCATATACGAGATTTAAAACAGACAGATCGTTCAGTGTGTTTTAACAGTGAATACTGTAACACAAACACTATATACTGTATAACAGGTCCTCAAGTGGAGTACAACCATTGCTCGTTACAATGCCATTCTGACTGCAGTAAAACTCATAGCGTAGTTTGTAGAGCGATAGCTAAGCGTTCGTGAGGTTGCAAGTTCAAATCTTCGTGGAGTTACGAAACTTTTTTCATTTTGTTGTCTTTTAAATGCATCAGTGAAAATATAACAGGTATTAGTCATTTTTTTATCCTTAGAATAATTTTCGCTTTATTATTTTTTTCGTGTTAATAGAAACTTTTGACGCTAGATGGAAATAACACTAAAGATGACAATATTAGGGGCTTTCATATTAAAATGCTGTGTTAATTATTTTATTAATCCCTGCTGCTTTGCACTCTATTGCCTAAATAACATTCAGTAAATATGTTGATGGTTAAATAATTGGCAATAATTAATTTGCAAGTTGTGCTACAAGAAATATGATTATTATACTAATCTACATCCGTGATCATCAGGGCCTAAACGTAGTAATTGTAAACAAGAAGAAAAACTATAATTCTGATGACAAAATATATCCTGATTTCCTGGAATTATAGCCACAAATTTTCACCAATTTTGTAATTATCTGTAAATAACATGAATTAACATAAGCAAAATTATTTGATTATATTACACTAGAAGGAGTTGTAAAAAATTAAAAGAAAGGACAAAATAAAAAATTCACTACGGAGATTCGAAGCATGCTGTGGAGGTAGCCCAAATCAGCGCCTTGTATTATGGAGTTAACTAAAGCGGCGCACGGAGGTTTACGAAGTGAACTGCGCGCTCACCCAAAGAGACTTAGAAAATTTTCGCTGCTCAAGAGACCGGCCACTTTATTTTGACCAAGTGTACAACAAGCTAGATTTAAAGAATACACCATGTAGCCCCACCGTATATGCACACTTGTCTCGATGAATCTTGGGCAGGGGCGGTTATTCAGGTGAAGTAGGTGAAGTACCATTTCACCTAGTTATGTGTAAAACACAATTTTATCTCGTATTAATAATTAATTCTAGTTATTACCGGTATCGTATTTCTAAAAAAAAAAAAAAAGTTTTCTTTTCAGTCGTTATGAACAGTGTTTACTTGTAACCGTTCGCAGAATAGAATGATGTCAACTGTTACGAGCGCCGAGCGGTGTCTATTGGAACTTACAATACTGTAGAAGTGAAATTATTTGGGTTCCCATTCTCATACAGCACATGGTTTCCATGGTAACGTGACGTCACGCACTAAAGAAAGATTGTATACTTGGCTCGGAAACATGACGGCCTCTCTTCTTGGAATTGGTAATCCCTCATAAACCCCCATCCTCTATTCAACCCCTAGCCGCGTGGCAGAAATACAATAGATCCCAGCATTGCCAAATCTAACAGTCATTGCCTCTACCTGATGGCTTTCACCCGTTCTCAGTGTCTTTGTCGACGTGTTGTTTTATACCGTTATGCGCCTCAATATGTCTAATTTATTCCGGCCATGATTAATGAGTGTTGGAGCAGATGATCCGCAGCTAGGCCTTCTGATACACCTGAAGATCACGACAAGAACAACAAATAACACCGTCGAAGAAAACAGAATATCTTATTTGCAGAGGAGCGTAGCTAAGAAAACAAAGTGTTAAAATTGTGTCTAACGTTAGAAATTCTATCCATAGTTCAGGCAGTTTAATAAGTATACATCTTAATCACTTAACATCGGACGCAACCGGCGGAGTTGGATATATGGGCATAGAAATTAAGAATTAACGGTTCACCAGCTAAAGAGAAAATAAACAAATTAAAACAGAATTCGGTAAGATAGACGATTTTATACGTGATTTACTTCGCCGAACAGTATGTGAACAGTACGCGAAAGAGATATCGCCAACAACAACACCGTCCTTAGCAACCTAAATATGACATTATTCACAACAATGCTTAAAAGTTTTCTAACTTACAGCAGTGAATTAAATGTTTTTAAATCACTCTCTACATGACAACCAACATATTAGCATTAATTAAAATGAATGTAAATGAACTTCTTCGCCAACACATTACAAAGAAAAGCCCTACAATTTAAAATTAAATTTACATACCAGTAATGAATAAAATATTGTATAGCACACTAGAGTAAACAGATTTTATGCGTTCGTGGAAATTATCACCCAAGGCGAAGCTGATAAAATCTAACTTTACTCTTTTGTACTATAAATTCTATAACTATTCAATGATCACAATTTCAGAAATTTTACCAGCGCAACATTCTTAATTAAGTATAAAATTCTGGAATTTCAATAACATGAGAATTTAACACTTATTATAGAAGTCTGCATTTTTTTGTTTATTTAGGCAAAACATGTTAGTGAAAATATAAATATAAAGTGTTTTAAAAATAAGTTTGTTCATTTTTATACCAATTTTGTTTTAGTAATTATAAATTAAGGTATATTTACAAAGATAATATAGTCTCGCTGAAAATCGCGGTTTCACGGAACACAGTTTGAAAAACGTTCGCAAATCACAATGACTTCAAGAATTGGCAACTCGGCTAAGGGTTTATCCCTTGCGCGTGCCTGCAGTTAACTGGTGAGGGGGATGAGGGAAGGTCGTCATGTTTTCGTGCGAAGTATATGAGTGAAGTATTACCGCAGCAGAACTTCGACTACGCACGGTCATGCAAGAGAAGAAGGCGGAAATAGAAAGTGAATTCTATGGAACGGACGCGATGATCAACCGCAACTGGACAGGGCCGAACAACAAATTACGAAGCGCCATAACAAGGCTAGCAGTTCACGGTTTTCACCACAAACTGTGCAGAAGATCAGAGTACCACGAACCTTCCCCCGAATGCGTGTGTAAACTGTGCAACGAAGTGTGTCCAAAATATCATTTTAGTAAATGTGTGAATAGAACGAAGTCACTGGTGGAATATAGTAAAGAGAAGTAACTCATACCAAACTAAATTGCACGTTTGTGCGCACTTCTTTCTTATTATATGAGTGAAGTGCGTTTCCGAGTCTTTCAGTTACGATGAATTTGTCAGACTTGTAGGCGGAGTAACCAGTTTGCAGATCTAACGGTACTAATAATAGAGAAGGGTTGCAGCTGGTTTCCAAGGCCTGGGGTTATTGTTTAAGGGCTGTGAAATTTTACAGTATGTACTACCTGACTCGAGAATAGTATTCTCATTCCCTGTGTCTTAGCAGTCACTCCTGCAGTGGTAAATTAGCTGGCTCTATGTTATTTTATCAGGAATACACCAGACGTACATTAGCAAAGTTTAAAAGTTGTTTTCCGCGGCGTGTATTATTTCTTCTCATGAGCTCTTGTATTTGAAAGTTTAACGCGCGCGTAAATGTATACATGTAGTTTAATACTATGTGCGTACCGGTATATATTAACTTATTATTTAATGTGTTTAGAGTGTACTAGTGATAAGTGTATATAGTGTATTAATCCTACATCCAAGTGTGTATTACATGTTTAATCAAATACGAGTACTTAGGTACCAGTACATAGAAAATGTTGATAAATGAGTGCGAAATATGTATCCCGAAAATGACACAGTTGTAATTTATTAGAAATGTTTTGTAGACTTAAATATGAGGATAAAAAATTCTTGATGATCTACTGTTCCACTTGTTCTTTGTTTTAAAAAGTGTTAAGAAAATAGAGAAGTTGTATAAAATAACTTTTAAAATTCTTCCGATGAAAGAAGCTTTCCTGATTGAAAATATTGAAAATTTCACTCAGAATGCTACATCACAGGAGGGACTTTCATCATTAGCCCCATAGTTTTGCATAGAATATAATGTCCATCCTCAGTTAAATCAGACATTTTATGTAGACATCAACGACAGGTTTGCTGCTTTAAAAGATAGTAGGATTGACTTGGTATGTAAGAAATTGGTTGAGTCTTGAAATAAATTGGTTTTCCTGTTTGCACGTGTTCTAGAACTATTAAAATTGTAGCCTACGTAGTTTACGATTAGTAGGCCTACTCATTATATTGGTAAAACTGTTGATGCATTTGTTTATGTGAACAGCACTTCACCTATTTTTTTGACGGCGAGCCGCTACTGATCTTGGGGTGTGTATTTGCAGCACTTCTTGTTTTTCAACCATCATTTTATATAATTCTGGATTCCAGTGCTGCAGAGGTGGACAATTTTTGTTTATGAATATCAAACAAAATACATTAGGAACACCAAGAGATGATCTCAGATCTGTACAGATCTCCGCGTACAAAACTTAGGCACCCATATGCTGTATGGCTCCGTATAGACAAAATTTTCTTTCCCCATACGATTAATAAAAAAAAAAAAAATTGTAGGCTGTCATACGATGTATGGCCCCGTATGGCCTCCATGACAGCACTGGATCCATGTATCTTAATGTTGTCTGTCATCTGGTATTTTCTTCTGCTCCGAAGTTTCTCCCCGTTAACCATTCCTTCCAGTGTATCCTTCTTTTTAACCAGTGACAGTCAATTTCTTTTTATATTCCTGATCAGTTTCAACATTATTCTTTCTTCACACACTCTTCCTAGCACAGCTCCATTTCTTAGTTTGTTTATCCGTTTCACACGCTCTATTCTCCACCATGTTCACATTTTAAATACTTTCACTCGTTTCTCTTCAATTAAACGTAATGCCAATGTTCCTGCCCACTTACAATGCCACACTCCACACAAAGCACTTCACTAAAATATCTTCCTTAATTCTTTTTTCAAAGGTCCTTTTCCTATTAAAGCTCCTTTGCCATTGCTATCCTCCTTTTGATTCTTGGCAGAAGCTCTTGTTATTTCTTACAGTAAACCGCAAGAATTTGAAGCTGTCCACTTGTTTCACTGCCTCATTTCTAATTCTCAACCATGGTCTTTGTTGTGTTTGCATTTAAAAGTATCCTCATCCTATACTTCTTACAGCTGTCACTTATCTCCAGTAGCATATCCCTTAGTATCATCTCCACTTCTGCTAACAACGCCATGTTATCAGCAAATTTTATGCACTTTATTCTTCTTCCTCCTACTATTACCCATCCCATGTCTTGAAAACAATTCACCACTAAATCTTCTAATAGATACGATGAAAGAGTAATGGAAAGGAAACAAATTCTCCCCGGTACCGGGATTTGAATCCGGGTTTTCAGCTCTACGTTCTGATGCTTTATCCACTAAGCCACACCGGATACCCATCCCGGTGTCGGACAGAATCGTCTCAGTTTGAGTTCCAACTCTTGGGTTCCCTCTAGTGCCGCCCTCTGCACTACGTCTGACTGTCCGACAACTGGATGGGTATCCGGTGTGGCTTAATGGATAAAGCATCAGCACGTAGAGCTGAAAACCCGGGTTCAAATCCCGGTGCCGGAGAGAATTTTTCTCCGTTCCATTACTCTTTCATCGTATGATGACGCAGAATATCTGCATGGAAATATCATATGTACTTCGGTACATTAAAATAATATATTATACTTTCAATAGATCTTCAACAGAATAGGTGATAAAGGGCAATCTTGTAGTACGCCTCTTCCTATTGACAAAACCACCGGCGTGGCTCAGTCGGTTAAGGTGCTTGCCTCCCGGTCTGAAGTTGCGCTCGGGCGCGGGTTTGATCCCCGCTTAGGCTGATTACATGGTTGGGTTTTTTCCGAGGTTTTCCCCAACCGTAAGGTGAATGCCAGATAATCTATGGCGAATCCTCGGCCTCATCTCGTCAAATACCATCTCGCTATCATCAATCTCATCGACGCTAAATAACCTAGTAGTTGATACAGCGTCGTTAAATAACCAACTGAAATAAAAAAATAAATCCTATTGACAAGACTTCATAAATTCCAGATAAGAACAATGAGCGAAGCAAAAGAGTGGAGTTTTACCTACCCCCGCATCATCGTACTAAGTCATGTGTAGCCTATTCCCCTATGGTTGGGAATGACGTAGCTAGAAATTACCTCTCACATTTTTACGAGACAATAGTTACCGATAAATATAGTAATTTAAATAGAAGTGAAAAGTTAAAATCATGATCTGAGATTTGTGATATGTCCAAAACACAGACAATGTTTATTAGGTATACATTTATTCTAAAATACGTAGGTATAATTAATACTATTATTTAAAGTAGGAGGAGGAGTTGTATTCCATGCAACTAGACCTTGCCTGACAACTATACCATATCATAATATAAAAACAATGCCGATCCTTGTAGGCTTGCTCCTTAATAACTCCACATAGATATTCCTCCTGTATGTGTCTAATGAATAAAAATGCATTGAACATATCACATATTCAATGAACAGAAAGGTGCAGATCAGCGTCTGTGTTGTAATCGAGATGTGTTGATTCTTGCCAAACGTACTGCAAGTTCAGTGAATCAATTGTACGAGGTTTGCATTCAATTACAGGGCAAACTATAAATATTTAGAATGAATGAATAAATAAATGAATGAACAAAAAATGAATAAATAAATGAATAAATAAATGAATGAACGAACAAAAAGTGAATGAATAAATGAATAAAAAATGAATAAATGAATAAATTATTAAATAATTAATGAATAAATAACTGGATGAATAAATAAATAAATAAATAAATAAATAAATAAATAACCAATAAATGAATAAATAAATAACTAAATAGGTCTAAATACATATATAAATAATCGATAAATACCTAGATAATCATGAATGAGTGAGAGAGTGAATGAGTGCACGGATAAATAAGTAAATAAGTAAGCGAACAAACGTACAAAAAAACAACAAACAGACAAACGGATAGGTCAATAGGTAAATAGATAAAGAGATAAATAGATACATAAATAGGTCTAAATACATAATAGTACATTATGCAACCAGCCTATAATGGCAGTAATTAAGACGCGAGTATGTTTATGAAACGAGCGCAAGCGAGTTTCATAATTTTCATACCAGCCTCTTAATTACCATTACAGGCAAGTTTCATACGACTTTTTATGCTCGACCATATTTCTAATTTGAAATTATTCATAAGTATTCATGTATCCTTATCTAACTGGGGAGCGGAACTGACCTTGTGCAATAACTCGTAAATTGTGAGATGTGCGCAGGCGAAAGTATTGATTTTTTCCGAGAAACAAATGTCATTGACCTTGATATAATGTAGAGAGTAAAATAAACATTAATCTTGATATAACCTTGAAATTGATTTAGACATTGAAAAACGAGATGACAAATTGAATTTATTTGAATATTATTTACAATTAACGCTAATTATTATAGTAACAGAACATAACCTTCTGCGACATTATTGGATTTCCAGCCTCCGTGACGTTTTGCTAGCTGTCTTTCGATTGCATATCCCAGAATAATCGATACTTGCGCTTTCATATTGCTACAATGGTGATTTCTGATTGGTGGAACACCTGAACTTTAATGGATAGGTGTACTTTAATGAGGTCCATTAAAGGGCTGCTACCAGGTGTATAATTACTACATTTCGGCATGGTCGAGCATAAATAAATAATCGATAAATACCTAGATAACAGGGCTAACGGCTTCGAGGTGGGTACCTGGTTCTAATGAAGTGCACAGGTAGCAATACAAAACATGGGGGCACGAGATAGTTTCTCTGCCTGCCATAATAAATTCACTTCAATTAACTTCCCCAATGTAAAAAAAAGCCTAGATAAACATGAATCAGTGAGGGAGTGAATGAGTGCACGATTAAATAAGTAGGTAAGTAAGTAAGCGAACAAACGTACAAAAAACAACAAACAAACAAACAAACAAACAAACAAACAGACAAACGGATAGGTCAATAGGTGCAGTAAATAGATAAAGAGGTAGATAGATAAATATGACATAAATAAATAAGCAAATAAATAAATAAATAGACAGACAGATCGTTCGTCCACGGACAGACAAATATGTTTACTGAGTTTGGCTTGTGCCTAGAGACAATCAAACTAAGTCAAAATAACACGTTCTTGAGCATAACTTTAAAATCAGTAATTTTATAATATGGATGAGTGGTAAAACATTTTTAATATATAATCTTAAAATGTCTCATATCCAAAATTTTAACATCATTAGACAACATGTTGCAAAATTTGATACTTTGTTTCAAAAATAGATAATTTGTTTTTTCAAGTCTTATCAATGGTAACTGAATATCATTATAATGTCTGGTAGCGTGGCCATGATATTCTTTGCGCAAAGGAAGCGGAGATTAATTTCTTTTAACATATAACAAGCGCAAAATATGCAAAGTGTCATAATTTGAAATCTAATAAACAGTGGTGTGCAGTGTGCTACTTCATTATTACCCGATAAAATTCTAACAGCATTCTTTTGTAATATAAAAAGGACAATATCTTGATATGAGCAACAAATGTAACGACATTAATTTAAAAATCAGATCGAATTTCTTCCTACAACCGATTTTGTTAACATTATGTATTAGTCGTAGTGACATAAATGAGATCGAAATCTTAAAAAATTTCAACTCAATAAACAATTCAGGCGCTATATAAACATTATTAGTCGCCATGGCTACCAGCGCCCAGAATTTGTCTACCTCTGATTTTTACAATAAGTAAAACGCATCTAAATACTGTAGTTTAGATCTAATTAAAGTTTGGAATTAACAAATTAAAAAATATAAATGTCAGCACAAACTTAAAATAAAACAAATTACGAGTGCGTGCTTTATGAATATCTAGGCATACACATTACAATCAGTGACTGTAAACATTTTAAGTATTTCAAATGAAACATTTTTCCTTCTTTCTGATAAAATATATTTCGTTTTTTTTTCCTAATGACGTTCTCGCTATCAAATTCTTCTATTGGGGCACTCAATTCCAACCGTATAGCTTTGTTTTGTTTTCGTATGTTCACTGAACAGCAGACCTGAATTAAGTAGCGTTTAGGCGCGTCTCCACTATTAAACATTTAACAACAACATGTTAAATATAACATGTTGAATTTAACATGTATATGGACATTTCAAGTCTCAATTGACTTAACATGTTAACTAAGTAATGTTGAATTTAATACTTTTAACATGTTTGCGGGTTTTACAGCAGAAATGGAAAATTTGTCAAGTCAATTCATTTGCTCGTGCGGCGTCGGTACAGTTCGGCAAAGTTCGTACAATTTCCATAGCAAACAACTATAAGTTCCGATTTTGTAGTGCGTATCTTGATCATTTTTATACTATCATTGGTCCTTGGTGTTAGCTGTAAGTTGTTCGAAGTAATGGAGTGGACGAAAGAAAATGCATTAGAATAAAATTAATGCACTGATGGAAAGGCTTTGTTTGTGGGATGTCTGCAAAAGAATACACGGGCAAAACTAAGAAGGCTGACTGTTTTAGAGAACTGGAATTATTATTTAATTGTTCTCGAGAATACAATAGAGAGTTTTCGCACTCTCGTCGTACGCTAAACGTTAATGCTATGTTGACGTCAGTAATGGTCGTATTTGGTGATGTAAGTTAACGTTCGCAAAACTTGGGAAAGAATAATTATACGATATTACCCACTCCTTTAACATCTATCATGTCGTAGGTCCTATGATAATCAATCGCGCTGTAATTTTTTTAATTGAGATGAAATGGCTGCTCTTAAATTGTGTATTTCTTTGATGTAACAGGAAGTATTTTTGCAGCACTATATTAAAATCGTGTTCTGACATTCTCAGCAAGTTTTTGAATCCAAATCGATTCTGTATTCAACTTTAAGCTTGTTTAGAATGTATCCTGCAAAGTGTCTTTTACTAAGATATTGCCGCACCCACATTCTCATTTCCTTCGTTTTCAAAGCCTTGTAACAAGCAATAGAGGCAATTACAAAAGTCAGATCATCATCTGAGTCCATTGTCCAAGGTTTGAAAATAAATCACTACCTATCTATATTAAAATCTCATAGATTGTTTATGGTGGACTACGCAAAGAAAGTAAAGTTTAACATATTTAACAGTGCGGACAAAGTGTTAAATGAAATTAGCATTAACATGTTCAATCAACATGTTGGGATGTTAACGGTAAACAATTTAACATTTAACATGTTGTTGTTAAATGTTTAATAGTGGAGACGCACCTTTAGATGCCGACAAGCTTTACTCCATACATACCTACATTGTTGCGGGTTTCTTTGAGGAGGTAACGAGACGCAGGATTCTAGTCATAATATTATAAATGCTACTGCCATATGCTTGTTTAAAATCTAAAAACAAAATATATAACTCATGTTGTACTTGACCCTAAATTATTGTTCTGTTTCAGGCAACTTCCAAGAAGCACCAAATATTGAAGATCTCAGTCTTTCTTCCACCAAGATCCAAATGATTCCAGAAGGGATATCTCTTCTCCCTAATCTTAAACGTCTTGATTTATCTGGAAATATTCTCAACTACAGCCAATTGCAATTTAGCAATATTCTCCACAATTTGACAAATTTAACCTGGCTTTCATTTTCCCATACAAATCTGAAAAGCTTGGAATACCTTCATCACCTTTTACTTGGAGGAAATAATTCTGTGTCACATATCCGTTTGCAACACCTTGATATAAGTAACTGTGGAATTTCGGATTTGGGCGACGAAAAGATCTTTCGAGAACAACTTTCACTTCGAAACATAAATTTATCGGGAAATAATATGAAACTTATACCGCCTAAATTATTTGTTGGATTTCCAGAATTAAGATATATAAACCTCTCACATCTGAATCTCAGAGAAGGACCTAATCTTGAACTCGGGCTGAAGAAAGTTCTGCAATATATTGATCTTTCTTACAATAAACTCAGGTATCCTGGCGATATTTTGTCGTCGGGAACAGTTTCTGAATTGGATCTTTCACACAACTCTATAAAAAGTTGGTCTGACCCGTTTGTGTTTGCAAAACATGACATTTCTTCAAAATACAATGAATCCACTACGGTGTATCATACATGGGTTGACAACTTAAATTTATCATACAATTTAATGCCGACAATTACAAAGACCATGGGGGCCTCCATGAAGCCCTTAGCAAGCGTTGATTTGGGGAAAAATCCTTTTCAATGTATGGATTGTCATGTGGAAGAGTTCAAAATCTGGTTTCAGAATTTGCAAAAGGAGTCAGGAGTTGTGGAAATACTCCTGCTTAGAGAGAAAGGCATTCCAATGTGTATGAGGTCTGACAGTTTGTCTTTAAACACAATTTTGGACGCCTATTTGCCGGATACATGCTTCAATCGAGTAATTAACTATTGGGTTGTGGCAGGTATCATTGCTGTTTCATTTCTTGTGCTTGGTGTGGTGTTTTATTTAGTTTATCGCAGGTTTAAATTTGAGATTTCATATATCATGTTCCTGTTGAAGCAGAAGAAGAAACGAGATTCAGTGGAAAATAACGAAGATTTCGAGTATGACGCCTTCGTTTCTTACAGGTAGGCTTAATGAATTTATGACAACATTTTTTAACAGGAGGGAAAGCTATAGTAGCTTATTGAAGAGAGATTTTGATTTGGCTTTTTTGACGCTTCAAAGTTTGGATTAGACGTCTTGCTGGATGGTAATATGAGAACGTGATCCATTTCTTTTAGGAAATGTGTCATTCAATTCACAGACATATTCCATATAATAATAATAATAATAATAATAATAATAATAATAATAATAATAATAGTAGTAGTAGTAGTAGTAGCAGTAGTAGTAAACCCTTTTAGTATAAATTCTTTTCTTCTTGTTATTTCTCAAAATTAATTCAAGCCACCGGCGTTGCTCAGTCAGTTAAGGCACTTGTCTGCCGGTCTGAAGTTGCGCTTGGGTGCGGGTTCGATTCCCGCTTGGGCTGATTACCTGGTTGGGTTTTTTCCGAGGTTTTCCCCAACCGTAAGTTGAATGCCAGGTAATCTGTGGCGAATCATCGGCCCATCGACGCTAAATAACCTAGTAGTTGATACAGCATCGTTAAATAACTAACTAAAAATTAATTCTTCATACTCTTCTTCAGAATCAGAATCAAATGACAATACAGAGTAGCCCAAAAAATGTATACACTATTTGTTCATCAATAACTTTGGAACAAATTGAGATAAAGTCATCATTTTCGGGGAAATTGTAGTTTAATGTTGTTAAAAGGTATCCTACTAGCAAAACTCAGTTCGGACTCCTCGTGGCGCGCATGCTATACTCCCCTGCAGTAGGCGTGAGAGCATGCTGGGAAAGGAAGCATACGTATCAGCGCGAGATAGTCATGCCCGGTGGTTTCTGCGCACTGAGTTTTCCTTGTTCGATGCCTATAGTTGGCAGTGACAGATGAGCGCGCTGGTGTATGCGAAAACAAAATGGCGGATACAAGGTTGTCGTTCGAACAACTGAAGGCGATTTTTTTGGAAGTGGTATTTTAAGTTTGAAAACATTAGCGAGGTACGGCGACAATAGCGGAGCGAGTTTCAAACAGTACCGCCGACACGTCTAACAGTTACGCGTATTCGGCACAAATTCGGAGCCAGTGGTACTGTTAAGGCTCATTCACAATGAAAATTAAACATAACGTAAGCGTTATCTTAACGTTACAGTAAAATCAATAAGTCATACCATCATTCACGATGGGAACATAAACATAACAGCAAACATACTTGGTAACCATGGAAACATAACAACAACAACAACAACGCCATTTCCTCATATTCCGTCGTATACTTCAGCGCTCCACGATTGTGTTCTGTTTGCAAATCACCTAAGCATAAGCATGAAAGTTTGGAGTTTGCAAACTTTCATGTTAACGTCTTACGTTAATGTTTATATCAATGCTTATGTGAATCATTGTGAATGATCCCATTTGGTAGCCTGGCCGCAAAGTTCTGTGTTTATGTTACGGTTGTGTTTAATTTTCATTGTGAATGGGTGATGTTAATAAAGGACGTTCCGGACGAACTGTAACAGCAACAACTGCAGCTACCTCCGCAGCAGTAACAATTTACACGTTCACCACAGAATTCTGTGAAACAGTGTGCATGTGAAACCGGAGTCAGTCGATCAAGTGTAGAGCGAATTTTGAAGACTAAGTGTACATTCCAAGACTGCTGCATGCAATGAATGAGAGCGAGCCTGATCGACGAATTGAGTATTGTGAGTGGTTTGGAAACATGGGGAGTTTGCAGAGAACATTGTCTGGTCTGACGAGACACAATTTAAACTGAATGGCACTGTAAACCGCCACAATTGCGTGTACTAGACCGCCGAAAATCCGCATGTCCATCAGGACAAAGCCGTCAGTTTACCGGGACTTAATGTGTTGTGTGGTCTGTCCTCCGGATTTGATTGGACCGTTCTTCTTTGAAGGCACAATTACCGGTATGGTATATCTCGAGATGCTTCAGATAACTTGTACCTGCTATTCGCGAGCTGTATGGAGACGACAGATTTTATCTGCAACAATATGGAGCCCCAGCCCACTACCATCGACATGTCAGGGCGTATCTGGACGAAACTCTACCCGGACGATGGATAGGTAGAAGAGGTGCTGGGGGATCCTAAAGGATATTTTTTATCGGGGGAAGCGGAATTCTCGACACCGGAACTCTCGTCATTGTACCAATTTTGTCACCCGGTGTTTTGGTCACTTCAACTTTTTGGTCACCCGATAATTTGGTCACCAGTTATGTAATAGTAACATGAGTTACAAGAGCGGTATGTTGAAGTTTTCATGTTCGAGGAAAAGTTTGAAAAAGCGAAACGTAGTTGAGCTTTTTTAATTTCCGAGAATTGAAAGAAAACATACCGCTCGTGTATCGTTCATTATTTTGTGCGAAGATCGTTTATTACAATACTGAAAGAGGAATTTCTAATTAGTTGCAATGAAATCTCCATCTTGTTTTCTGTTCAATGGCGGCAAATTTGCAAAACAAAAATATCTATCTTCAACATTGTTGCTTTAAATTGTTCTGTGTTTACTATACTCCAGCAGGCCGTGATATACGTCTGTCTTTTTTTTCCCCAGTCTATAAATGCGAACTTAAAACAAACGGCTTCCTTAATGTTACATGCATCACGAATGCAGTAACGAGTTTACTTAATTTTTGCAAATATTTAAAAACAATAATTAACAGTGCAATTTAGGTAAAATTGCAGTGGTAAGTTTCCAACTTATAATTATTACTATATTGAACGTCTCTAAAATAATATGTTAAAAGCCTAAAACAGTAAAATCAATATGTCACTTAAGCGGTAAGAAAAGGGAAATTGTTATGTGTGTTAGGTTGGGAATACTGAATGTGGAATTTTAGACTTACCGCGGATTGGTTTTGTGCAGAAACCAAGCAAATACGCACGATCTCGTACAAAATGTTATGTGATTAATGTTTCAAAATTGTCACTTTGCATAAAATGTTACATGATTTATGTTTCAAAAGTGCCACTAAAATTGTGTCCGATGACTCAGTGATCATCAATATCTTCCAATTCATCTACATGTCGGGGCCCAGGTGAGAAATTTTGTCTTCGTACTTTTCGGACAGTTCTCTTCATGGTTTCTTCCTTTGGCAGGTTCATGTTTGTTTCACTCGAAACATTTCTTGCGTGACGCTGAATAATGACTGCAGGTGATGCATCTGCTGTTCGTGCAGTTTCTTTAATTGCCTCCACGGTTTCAATGGCGTGAATCCTTCCCCAGTTAGGACCATGACTTGGACGTTCAGAAGGGCCTTCAATTACAGATGGTTTATCAGGAGTTAGGGTTATCGTAGCGTTGCATCTTCTGCTCTGGTCGCATCTCCAAACAACACCGGAATCTCGAACTTTATGCCTGGTATACATATACCCTTAATGTATTAGTTCCACAAAGTCTCTAATACTTCGAGTGAATCGAAATTCCCCTTCGTGATGTTCCATCAGTACAATAAATTTGATAATAACAAAAATGAGTAAGAACGTTACCTTAAACTTAAATTTTTTTTTTGCGAAATACTTATATGCGTAACCACGGAAACAGCTTTAAAATTACATTTAAATCTCATTAAAATTTTCCAATAAAACATTAATAAATTATTAAATCTAATCGGTGACGAGAAAGGCGGTGACTAGAAAGAAATCGGTGACAAGAAGGTATAATGACGACATCTCCGGTGACGAAAATTCCTGTAGTCTACCCGTTTATCGGGAAACGCCAGCTACACTGGATGCGCTAAGAGAACAAATCGAAATTTAACGTCATGTACAGCCATCAGACTGGACACTTTTTTTATTGGGTTATTTTACGACGCTGTATCAACATCTAGATTATTTAGCGTCTGAATGAAATGGTGATAATGCCGGTGAAATGAGTCCGGGGTCCAGCACCGAAAGTTACCCAACATTTGCTCGTATTGGGTTGAGGTAACTCAACCACGTAACTTGCCCCGACCGGGATTCGAACCCTGGCCACCTGGTTTCGCGGCCAGACGCGCTGACCGTTACTCCACAGGTGTGGACCTGGACATATTACAGAACTTAGTTCGTGGAGCAGTTCGGCGGTATCGACAGTGTTTGGATGCTGATGGTGGCCACTTCGAACACCTACATTAAGCTACAATTTTCCCAAAAACGAGAGTTTTATCTCAATTTGTTCCAGAGTTACTGATGAACAAACAGTGTATACATTTTTGTTGAGCTACTCTGCAGTTACAAAAAATTTCACAAAAAATTATTTATGCTCGATCATGTCGAAATGTACTAATTATACATCTGGTAGCAGTCCTTTAATGCATGTCATTAAAGTACACCCACTCATTAAAGTACAGGTGTTCAGCCAATGACGAGTCAGCTTTGTACCGTTATAAAACCTCAGCCAATAACAAGTCAGCTTTGTACCGTTATAAAACCGCAAGTATAGATTATTCTCGGATATGCAATCGAAAGAGAATTAGCGAAAAGTCACGGAAGCTGGAAATCCAATATTGTCGCAGAAGGTTATGTTCTGTTACTATAATAAAATTAGCGTTAATTGTAAATAATATTCAAATAAATTCAATTTGTCATCTCGTTTTTCAATGTCTAATTTAATTTCAATGTTACATCAAAGTTAATATTTAGTTTACTCTGTAGGTTCTTATAGGCTGTCAAGGTCAATGTGGACATCTGTTCCTCGGAAAAAATCAATACTTTCGCGTCTGCGCACATCTCACAATTTACGAGGTAATGCTCAAGGTCAGTTAGATACAAATAAAATGAATAATTTCAAGTTAGAAATATGGTCGAGCATAAAAAGTCGTATGAAACTCGCCTATAATGGTAATTAAGAAGCTCGTATAAAAATTATGAAACTCGGTTGCGCTCGTTTCATAAACATCCATACTCGCTTCTTAATTACTATCATTATAGCTTCGTTGCATAATGTACTATTATAGTTTTCCTTTACATATGGAACTTATATTAAAATATACACAACCTATATTACAATATATATTTTCATGTTATACTGGTATCTCATTTTAACCCCAGTAGTTCGATATACAGTATAGTATAAGAAAACTGTAATTTTAAATTCTAGACCTATTATTATATATATATATATATATATATATATAAAACAAACAACTGAATAAATAAATAAATAATTAACTAAGTAAATAAGTAAGTAAATAAATAAAAAATAAAGAAATAAATAAAAAGTAAATAAATAAGTAAAGAGAGAATATCATCGAAATGATAGCCTTCCAAATCTTAGATTTAAAATATCGGCATCCTAATCAATTCAAATGAACAAAAAAGAAAATGTAAACTAATGTTAAAAAAATACATAATGAAATTTTAAAAAAGAATATTCTGCGACAAGATGTGGTGGCTATCAAAACGATAAAAATGTATTGAAAATAAATAATATACATTGAATATTATAAAGATGAATAGAGATGGTGATTGATGATGTTCAATGAAGATTTTAAAATGGTTGATGCAATTGTCTGAAGAGTCTTATCAGGAATCTTTAAGTAAATAAGTAAATAAATAAATAAGTAAATAATCAAGTAAATACACAAGTAAATAAATAAATAAATAAATAAATAAATAAATAAGTAAATAAGTAAGTAAGTAAATAAATAATAAATAAATAAGTAAAGTAAGTAAATTAATAAGTAATAAATAAATAAATAAACAAGTAAATACATAAATAAATAAATAAGTAAATAAATAAATAATAAATAAACAAACAAGTAAATAAATAAATAAACAAGTAAATAAATAAAATGTAATTATGTTATTGTGTAAATGTAGAGAAAGAAAATTCTCTTTCACAATAATCCCATAAAGTGGTTTGTTTCAGTCGTTTTGACAGACAATGGGTGTTGGAAGAAATGACTCCGGCACTGGAGAATTGTGAGGAGGAGTTCCGCCTATGCTTGCATGAGAGGGATTTCATTCTGGGATCCTTCATCTCGCTCAACATCGTCCGCTCAATGCAGCGAAGCCGATTCACCATCCTGGTGCTCTCCAACAACTTCGTTAAGAGCCAGGTACACATAAGTTACAGAGGTCGAGCCCACCCGAGTATTGCGATGCTGCAATAGTGGATTTCGAGATTTTCGCATAAATACTATTTTTCAGTATTTTACATTCCGGTACTCGAAAAGTGGTTTCTGGCATGCTGTCTGTCCGTCCGTTTCTGCACTCTGAATTTCACTATTAAGCACCCATGTGTCATTACCATACAGAAGTAAAGGAACAGCCATTGTTTTATATAATTACTAGCCGTACCCGTGCGCTCCGCTGCACCTGTTAGAAATAAATATAAACTAATTACATAATTAAAATAGGACGTTTGATCCAGGGAACATTCGTGTTTGATAGAAGGATAAATCGTTTAATATGTTACTTAATTTAAATTGTATTTAAATAATTAAAGTGCGGTCATTTTGGTCCAGAAAGCAATCATTTGGTACAATGACAATTCCTTTAACAAGTTTCTTAATTGTTATTACATGCAACCATAGTTTAATGAACATTGACATATCATTTAGTTTTAATGTGTATACTTTATATTACTTGCTATATGTTTCAGAAGTTACTGTAATATTGTAGAATTATGTCCATCTAGAGAAACTACACTTTCCAATGGTGAAATAATATAATTAAACAATTAATTAGCTTCCGATATTACTTCATACAAACACAGAAACATTCTCTGTAGGCTATGTTCAGTAGCTTTCGATTGTTGTTGTCCAAAGCCCCTTATAGACGAAGTCATTTGTTTTTATTTCAGTACAGCGCCTTAGATGGCGTTGTTATTGTAATTTTAAAACTCATTTATCTCATTAAATATCAGTCCTATCAAAATTTTGGATAGAAGAAAACTTATCGGAAATTATTTGTAAAGAAACTTTTGTTATGTAACATTTTTCATGAAAATTAAGAATAAGGGAGATATTTCGATTTACTTCAAGCCCCCTTATAACCCCCCTTTTAAATAAAGTATTTTGATTGCCATATAGCCTAAAATCTAAGTTACAACGAACTTAATTTATATTCCAATTTTCATTTAAATCGGTTCAGCCATTATCGCGTGAAAAGGTAACAAACATCCAGACAGACAGACATACAAACAAAAATTTAAAAAAAGCGATTTTCGGTTTCAGGATGGTTAATTATACATGTTAACACCAATTATTTTTGCAAAATCTAAAATTACCAGACAAATTTTGGCTACAGATTTATTATTAGTATAGATATAGATATTATTGTTTCTTTCTTTGTTTTTCATTTTAATGTCCTATGAATTGTGCCGCATACTTGTTGAAAAAAAACTATGGTTTATTTAACGACGCTCGCAACTGCTGAGGTTATATCGTCGCCGGTGTGCCGGAATTTTGTCCCGCAGGAGTTCTTTTACATGCCACTAAATCTAGTGATATGAGCCTGTCGCATTTAAGCACACTTAAATGCCATTGACCTGGGCCGGGATCGAACCCGCAACCTCGGGCACAGAAGGCCAGCGCTATACCAACTGCGCCACTCAGGGCTACTACCTGTTGAAATTTTTACAATTTTGTATAAATGTTTTTTTTTTTTTTTTTTTTTTTTTTTTTTTTTTTTTTTTTTTTTTTTTTTTTTTTTTTTTTTGTGTTTCAAATCCTGTAGTAAATTCGCAACATATGTAAAGTTTGAGACTTGTTCTATAGTATTATCTTCTAGAATTATTTTTGATATTACAAGTAACTTTCCTTAAAATGCCATCACTTTAGTTTTCTCTTTTCAGATTCTGAAATCACTCTGTTTGCATACTTTGTTTAGGTGATGTAAAGAATATTGTAAGTCTTCTTTTTTGTTTGTAATATATCATCATCATCATCGGCGTATAATAAAATATTAAAACTTTCAATGTTGTTTAATTTGATCTCTTTTTTTTTTAATTCTTCACCGATTTAGGATGAGGTCATTTATGTAGATGTTAAAAAGAGAAGGTGAAATTGTATACCCTTGTCTCATGCCTTTATTTATTAGAATTTCTTCTATTCTTTTCTTTCCGGTGTTTATTACAATTTTAGAGTTATGATATATATTTTGTAATATTATTAAGTGCTGTGGGTAGTCTTGATTTTCCATTATGGTCTATATATTAAATCTGTTTAATCTATCGAAGGCCTTCTCGAAATCAATGAAAGCAACATAAGTTGAATTCTTTTCTTTTCTCAAATATTTGGTGTAATATGAATATACTGTCTGTTGTAGAGCGTCCAGTTCTAAAACCTTCTTCCCCTATGAGAGCTTCTACTTTTACTTTCAGCCTCCAGTAGCTTATCTTTACCAGAAGTAAGAAGTTCGTACCAAAACTGCTACGTTGTGTGAGCTTGGATTATACGTATATACCTACCAAATGAACAGTAGTAACGCGGCTCTCACCGTCAACAAACTAGCAAAACAAACATGTACAGTCGGGTGGTAACCAAACATGTCTTTGTGCCTTACAGTAAGAAATAAAATAGGCAAGTATTATTGTAGGCCTATACAAATATATTTGTTAATTAGAATCTTTGTAATTTTCAATATAAAATTATTTGCGTGTACATGTAAGAATAACAAACAAAATACATAATTATTATAGTATCTAGTCTTGTTAAATTAATAATAATGTACATTTTCAGTTTATCAAAAGAGATACTTTTATGTCTCTGAAAAATATATTTGTACCTTGAAAATACTCCTACATCACAAGACGTAAATGAATAAAATTTAAAATATGACACAGTATGCATTACTGTATCAGCTCTGTGAATCTTACAGTGCATTTCGTATATGGCACATCACACCGCATTAAATCCATACTTATTTTCAAGAATACTCTTCATTTTTGCTTTAATGACTATTGGGACTTCTGCGAATATTTGAACTGTAATATTATTCTTCCACTTCTAGCGGCGTCAATCATTTCTATATTTCTGGAATGCAGCGGAGTGATTGCTGCATGCGGGGTACGAATTAACGGGGGGGGGGGATTCCCCCTGTTGGAAAGTTATTCCCCTCTCACAAATTCATATTAACATTCCTGCCAGGGATAACTTCTATCCTCCTCACAAAATATAAGTGTTTTAAGACAAGTAGGGTAAACATTGGTAATTTCGTGGCAGTGGTTATTTCGTGATACTTTTTCTTTGCTCTTTTGTGAACTAACCAATGGTGTTACGAGATCCAAATTTCCGCCAAGGGATTGCATATGTTGTCCAGCTTCCAGAAACATACAGCTAAGCTTTGTGTGACTATTGTAGTTGCTTCAGTGAGCTTTTATGTTTGGAGAGAGCAAGTTTGCGTCGACTTCTCAGGCATACAAATTTTGTGGATGTTTGTAATTACATTACAGGCTTAATACTAAAGGTAAGCATATGATATTTGGTACAAAGATTTATTGTATCTTCATGAAATTTTAGGAAATGTTTTTGGAATTTTAGATACATCTGTAATCGCCATATAGGCTTAGCTTTACTGATAGAAATCTTAGCTGTTTGAGGCGAAATTTTGTTGAGCATTAAGTGTTACAATTTTTAAAATAGTATAAAATGTATTAGAATAGGAATTTTAGAAATCTGAAGACAAGATGTGATAACAAAAAAGAAAACGGAGACGCAATGGGTTCAGTATAGCTTCTGTTTGATTTGTTATCATGCTAAGTGTCAATGATAAGTGCTAGATGACTTGTAAGAACAGTAACAGAAGATGGAACATGGCTCCACCATTTTGGACCGGAGACAGAGGCAGACAATGGAGTGGCATCATGCAAACTCACCAAAGAAATAGAAATTCAAAAGTACACCTTCGGCAGGAAACGTTATGGCTACTGTGTTTTTCGATTCAGAAGGACTCTTGCTTGTGGACATCATGCCACACGGAACCACCATTAATTCTGACGGGTATGTTGCAACTCTCAAGAACCTTCAAGCTCGACTGAGTCGTGTTCGACGACATCGGGAGAAGCAGGATTTTCTGCTATTGCACGACAACGTACAGCCATATGTCAGTCACAAGACCACAGACCAGATCAGAAAATTCGGATAGACAACACTGAAACAGCCGCCTTACAGTCCTGAACTGGCACCGTGCGATTACCATCTCTTTGGTAAACTGAAGGATCCCTTCGCGGAACGAGGTTAGAAGATGACTCCCTTGTGCACGCTGCTAAAGAGTGGCTCAGACGTGTTGGTCCAGACTTTTACCGTGCTGGTCTACAGGCCCTCGTTCCTAGGTTACGTAAGGCAGTTGAAAAGGACGGGGATTATGTGGAAAAGTGACATTTTGTTCCTAAAGGATGTATCTACATTCTGTGAAAATAGTAAAGCTGTAGGATAAAAATATAATATTTAAACAAATGTTATGCATTACTTTTGGAGTTCCCCTAGTAATATAGGCAGTAGTAAACTCCGTAATAAACGTGTTAAACCCTTCAGGGCAAAGAAGATCCCTTTTCAATTCCAATTTTTACTTTGATTTCATTCTTATTACAGTATGTGTTGATATGTATTTCTATGTTTTCTTGCTATGAATATTAGACGGAATTACTATGTTTGAAGTCTTGTAACAATAAATGAGAATTTCATTTGACTTTAATGAATTTTTCCACAATTCTTCTACCTCTCACGAAATTATCAATGCAATATCACGAAATTACCAAGGTTATCACGAAATAACCAACCTTTCAGCTTAAGTTGTAAAAGTGGTTTTTGGCACATATTCAAGAACGTATCCAATCTTTTATGTCTCCAGATTTGTACAGCAAGTTATCGTCTTTTAGATGAAAAAATCGGAATAAGGATATATTTACACATTTGCATTTTAAATTAGTTTTCATGAAATTATCACGAAATTACCAATGTTTACCCTATACCATCAAGTACAAAGTAAGCAAAGAAAATAATATCACTGGCAAGCTGACAACAATCAATAACTTAGGAATTACACATCTTATCTTAAGCCTGCTCAAGGATATAATAATAATAATAATAATAATAATAATAATAATAATAATAATAATAATAATAATAATAATAATAATAATTCTATGTATGGTATTCTCTATCTAGGATTCTATCCCCCCCCCATCAGAAATCTTAATTCGCATCCTGGCTGTAGGCAATTGTTAGAATGGATATTGGAACATACCAGCATTATACAAAGGTGGAGAAAGAATACAATTATGTCTACTTGAGTCAGATTTTGAAGTACGTAGAACGTTTCTCTTTATTGTTGTATTTTCCATGCAAAGAAAGGTTTCCATACTATATATTGTACTGTTTGTTTTGTCAACTGTCCGAAGAAAGGTCTGAACCTCACAAGTGGTACCAGTAAGACACCACTTGTCAGGCAACTAAGCCAGAAGATGAGGTAGGGTGGCTTGTTCCTTTCCCCCTCCATTGCATTTATCGCCCATTACCTATATAGGCCTACTATATATTTATAGTACAGTAATTTCGTAGCAGTGTCCCTGAACTAATATTCGTTTTGTAGATAATATTTCCACATGACATAATTTCCAGTACATTTTTCTCCATTTCTTGATTTATGATTATCAGTAAACCTTGAAGTAGCCTACTACATTCAACTTCGTGTGACTGGAAGATTTAAATTCTGCTATGTTAATGAAAACCACTCACTAAACTGCACAATTCCACTGCGAACATTAGTACATAATGAAACTGCATCTCTACTGTGCATATTGCTGTAATGTAGTTACAAAAATCATCCATCTGCACTTGCGGATATACTTTGAGTTGTTTATGTGAACAGAGTATACCATACACAGAAGACAGCTAGCGTACAGAGCGACGTGATCTATACGCGTGGCTGGACTTAACCTGAAAACTAATAATAATTTAATAATAATAATAACAATAATAATAATAATAATTTAATAGTAACAATAGTTTAATAATAATATTTATTTATGCCTTTATGTATTTATTTATGTATGTACTCATTTATTGAATTATTTATTCATTTGTTGATTTACTTACTCATTTATTTACTCATTTACTCATTTATTTACTCATTTACTCATTTATTTACTCATTTACTCACTTATTTATTTACTCATTTACTCACTTATTTATTTACACATTTACTCACTTTTACTCATTTACTCACTTATTTATTTACTCATTTACTCACTTATTTATTTACTCATTACTCATTTATTTACTCACTCACTTATTTATTTACTCACTCACTTATTTATTTACTCACTCATTTATTTATTCACTCACTTATTTATTTACTCACTCACTTGTTTATTTACTCACTCATTTATTTACTCACTCACTTATTTATTTACTCACTCATTTATTTACTCACTCACTTATTTATTTACTCACTCACTTATTTATTTACTCACTCACTTATTTATTTACTCACTCACTTATTTACTCACTCACTTATTTATTTACTCACTCACTTATTTACTCACTCACTCACTTATTTACTCACTCACTTATTTACTCACTCACTTATTTACTCACTCATTTATTTACTCACTCACTTATTTATTTACTCACTCATTTATTTACTCACTCATTTACTCCCTTACTTATTTACTCACTTATTTACTTACTTACTTATTTACTTACTTATTTACTTACTTACTTATTTACTTACTTATTTACTTATTTATTTATTTATTTATTTATACTGGCAGCGTTAAGGCCATAGGGCCTTCTCTTACACTCTACCAGGTCACAAAGTCTACAAACAGTGAAAATTTAATAAAACGTTAATTAACAGAATTCTAACATATTACAAAAAAATAATAGCATAACAAAATCGGCACTAAACAACATGAAAATAATACCATAATAGAAAAAAGAAAGTAAAATACAGATCTAAAGATTGGAATATAATAAAAGCAACTCACTACAGTTAATAGGGAAAACGTAAGGAAGAATACAACAAATGGAATGTAATAGAATAATAATAAAAAAGAAGAAAAAACGAAAATTAAATAAAATCCACAATAAAAAGGGTATGATAATAAATTATCGCAGAGAGAAGGGCTTATATTTAAAGGAATGTGAATTGAAAAAGTGCAATTTTAGTTTATTTTTGAAACTAGATGATATCCAACAGTCTCTGACTAAGTTTTGGTACGAACTTCCTAGCCCTATCTCGACATACTCTTACCAGATGTTGTCTAATAGTCCCAGTTCGCTTGTTGCATATCTCACTTCATGGAAACCATCCAGGAACTGTCTCATTTTCAGAAAAAATGGTAGCTACCGAAAATGATTAAAAGTTCTGTGCAGCATTCGGGGCGATACCCATATTCACTATTTCACAACGATCTTATTCGAAACTGTTCTCTTATTCGATGTTATTTCATACACAGTCTATTTCATTTCAGTGGTGTCGCTGGGAAATGGAGATGGCGAATCACAAGGTGTTCGAGACTGGCCGTGAGTTCCTCATATTGGTGGAGCTTGAACGCCTGGACCAAAAGATCGTGCCTGCTCATCTGAGGTAGGCTACCCATTATTATACATGGACATCAGTTTATTTTTACTAACATTTCTAATATTAACCTGGCTATACCTTTGGATCAACGGCTGAGAACCGGAAACACCGTTTGCTACTCTCTTCCACGACTGGAGTTCGATGATACTGGCGTAATATACAAACAAATCACTTTACTAGGTATAGGAGGGAAGAAAAGTAGTTCATCCATTTACATAAACTAGGAAATATCACGCTTTTGAGTTTGATAATTTTCAACAGATTTTGTTTAATTAAAATACAGTGCAGTATTAACAATGAGTGTTTTTACTCACGAACTGAGCTGTCCATGCGGACGTATTCATTATGCAGTGTATACGAGTATTATACCGTCTACAGCACATTAGCGTACAATATAGAGAGTGAAGTTAAATTGAAAAAATAATCATAATATGGATATTTAAACACATTTTTCAAAATGGTGGCCGTTCATTTCGATACAGGCTTCAGTTCTAATGTGTGTAATTCCAATTACCAGTTTCGTCCTTCGTACTAGTAACTCATGTTGAAGAAATTCTGTACCTACTCTGTAAAAGAGTACCTTACGTACTGTAAATTCAATTTTCACTTCTGCTCGATCCGAAAAGATAAATTACTCAGACGTGCTATCTACTGTCCGTCCAAATGGTTGTTATGTCGCAGGATCGTAGAAAGGGAGGAAATCACGTGACAGTTAATTACTTAACGAGGCCCTTTTATTTAAGTTATTTTAAACAGTTGTGTGGGTATAATATTACGTAGACGTCCAATTCCTAACAGAAATTAATGTTCTCAGAAAAGAGCTAAGACAGTCCAGCCACTAGCCTTTACAGAGAGGCGAATAGAAGCAGGTGGGGAAAACCGGAACGCGACGTAGGCAAATGGACGACAGTACCTGTGCGAAAATGATGCAATATTGAAAGCTCTTTCGTCACTGGAAAACGCGAACATATTTTTGGAACGTACTGTTTTCTACGACACTAAGGCTACTATGACTGTATATGCGGTCTTGTATCTGTGTGGACGACGCACGGTTGAACTTCATTAGTAGAAGGGGTGGGAGTGACGTACATTCAAAAACTCAGGTACAATAAAAAATGAAGTAAAAATAAAATGATGTCCCTGTACAATCGCCGTGATCATACAGTAACTCTATTTTAGTCCCTGCAGTTGTGTGATCTAGACCGTTAGTCTTGTCACACAAGCGGTCCGGTTTTGAGTCGCAGTCAGGCCAGAGATCTTTCGTTGGAAAATTCATAGTAGAACTTGTGGCGGACAAAATCGCACTTGGGATTTTTCCCGGGGTTCTCTCGTTTCCCTAGGTTAGAAATCAACATCATTGCGTAACATCTCTATATCATTACCATTTTATAGGTTTCCATAACCGGCCGACGAGTCCTGGAGGCCGAGTGGGATTGGTTGCTTTGAAATCTGGTTAGTCAGCAAACTTCAGCGGAGTCAGTGTGTGGATTCGAAATGCACCTAGCTAGAGGGGGGTTAGTACAATAAATCAGTAATGATCGCAATGATGGATTGCTTATAAATACTTATACTAACCACCACTCAGTAACAAAACAGAAAATAAAAGTGACAGGGAATTTGAGGAAATCCGTCTGATTTACAATAATAATAATAATAATAATAATAATAATAATAATAATAATAATAATAATAATAATAATAATAATATTTATTTATTTATTTATTGCTACTTTTATCATCCAGTCTGCTGTAAAAAATCTGAAAGTTAGAATTTATAAAACAGTTATATTACCGGTTGTTCTTTATGGTTGTGAAACTTGGACTCTCACTTTGAGAGAGGAACATAGGTTAAGGGTGTTTGAGAATAAGGTGCTTCGGAAAATATTTGGGGCTAAAAGGGATGAAGTTACAGGAGAATGGAGGAAGTTACACAACACAGAACTGCATGCATTTTATTCTTCACCTGACATAATTAGGAACATTAAATCCAGACGTTTGAGATGAGCAGGCATGTAGCACGTATGGGCGAATCCAGAAATGCATATAGAGTGTTAGTTGGGAGGCCGGAGGGAAAAAGACCTTTGGGGAGACCGAGACGTAGATGGGAAGATAATATTAAAATGGATTTGAGGGAGGTGGGATATGATGATAGAGACTGGTTTGATCTTGCTCAGGATAGGGACCAATGGCGGGCTTATGTGAGGGCGGCAATGAACCTCTGGACTCCTTAAAAGCCAGTAAGTAAGTAAGTAAGTAAGTAAGTAAGTAAGTAAGTAAGTAAGTAAGTAAGTAAGTAAGTAAGTCAGTCAGTAAGTAATAGGTGGGCCTATTATTCATTGCTAAAACAAAGATGTTACATATTTATATATTACTAGTGGCTTGTGCAGCAAATGCTGCTGCAAACTAAGTTCGTTAGACGTTCAAATAAAAATTTTTTAGATTTATTTTCAATGAAGAATACTTGTCTTTTTGATAGTTATTTGCTTCCACAATAATGAAACATACTCTCTCTGAATGGATTTTTTAGGCCAAATACTTTTTCTTGAACCTATCCAACTTCAGTTTTTGAGTTTCAACGCGAAAACGCAAGTATCAATGTCAGGACGATAGCAGTAGCAATTTCAGGTCATTGTGGATTGTAGGCAAAAGTTAAAAAAAGTCTAAGCTTTCGAACAATAGCATTTTCGTATAGCTGCTGCATGTAGAACTTGAAATGTAGAGCGTAAAATCATTTTATCCTACTAAGAGATCTTGCTGAAATGATCTGGAGACTACAAAATTTTCTAGGCCTCTTATTTTATCAGCAAGTAATACCTTTTGATCTTTCTTTAGGAACTGTAATTTTTGCGCTCTCTCAAGCCAATACTGAAGACAATGACACATATCAATATCTATACTACGCCGCCATTAAGTATATGAAAAAGACCCAACCCCACTGGGTTAATAAGTATAAAAATATTTGATTTTTAATAACAATATTATTATCTTACTTAAGTTTTGTAGTTTTATATATAGCAGTCACTCAGTAAATTATAGAAATGAAGATCTAAATTAAGATATTCTCTACATTTACTTACATAACCTCAAAACGTTTCACTTCATGTCATCAATATAGCATCAATATTATGCACAATTAATGAAAAACAGACGCATCATGATACTAACTATAATACTATTTAATTTCTAATGGTAATAATGTCATCAAACCACCTCAAGTTTCGTAGATTTGAATATAAAATACACAGATGTACTCAGAAAATTATACAATGCAGAATCAGTTTTTAATAACAAATTGAATTGAGCTCTAAATATGTCGGCAATCCTGCAGGTCATGGCCTTCGTGTAATAGCCTATTGTTTATTGTAGTGTGTGTTTTCTTCTGAAATTCAATCAAGTCGGCCGTGATTCAATAAAATTAGTTCTCAAAACTGACAACAGATGGATTTTGGAAAATAGGAAAATTATGTAGGAAAATTGACATTTCACTGAAAACTACTACTTTTCCGAAAAACTTTGGGTTCCAAGCTTCAAAATGAGGGGCCATTTATTAAAATCCGTTCAGCCGTTTTCCCGTAATTTCCATTACCAGTTCAAATTATATATATAGATATAATCACTGTAGCATCATCAGAAAGAGTACATATTTGTGCTGAGGGGGCATTCCATAACATTTTAAGATATTTCATTAATTAAAAAACAAAAAAGTAAAAAGAGGAAAAGAAAACACAGATATTACAGTAAATGGGACTATTTTATATTTTCTCCCTAAACAATAATCTTTCAATTGATTTTTAAAATAAGGAGCATTAGCAAATTGAATGTTTAATAATTTAGCTGTTATCTTATTACAGAGCCTTGGATCGAAGTTGCTACTGAGATTATAAGCTACAATTGTGGTACCGGTACATTAAAGTTCTGTCAAGCATAAGTTGTCTCATCTTTCAGTCTTATATTTAAGTGAATACAAATTAAATATATTTCGGTTCTTATAATGAAATTCAATAAGACATTGTTATAAATTTGATGGATATCAAATACTTTAAATTCAGAAGACAACAGTTCTGAGGGATAATCAAGAGGCTTATTAGGGCATATTTTTATTATTCTTCTCTGTAGCAGTGTTATTGGCATGAGGGAGGTACTAAAAGCACTACCCCATCCTATACCATACTGTAATGCGAGGTAAATAAGTCGTAAACTATGGATAGGCAAATAATTTCGTAGGATAATAAGATAATGAATAATTTTCCTTACTTTACTGCAAAGAAAAAGGACATGTTTATTCCAACGTAAGTGTCGGTCGATTATTATTCCGAGATACTTAACTTGAGAAGATTCAAATAACTCCTAAACAAGGAATATATATACAGAGACACACACACATTGATTACTTTTTAGGAAATGAAAAAGTATGAGATGGACTTAGAAAAGATTCACATGAAACTTAGAAAAGATTCACATGAAACTTTTCTAACGTGGAAAAATTTATCTGAATGACACATTTTGGTAACAACTGGTGTGATCGAGAAGGGCCAATTGTATGACCTCCAAATTCCCCACACCTGATACCACCCGATTTCTTTCTCTGGGGTTTCGTGAAGAATGATACGTATGATCTTCAGAGGAAAGATTTTCTCAGCTTTTGAGAAAGTTACTCCTGAGATGTTAGACCACACATGGAAGGAATTAGCCTCAAGATATGAACTGTGTCGTGTTCACATTGATGGGCACGTTGAGATCTAATTTGATCAAAACTTCCATTCTTCTAGAATGCATGTACAAATTGTTTAACAATAAATAGCAACAGTTCCCATTTTATCACGTTTTTATTTTATGTCTTTCCAAAAGGATCACCTTGTATATTGCTACATTATTATTATTATTATTATTATTATTATTATTATTATTATTATTATTATTATTATTATTATTATTATTATTATTATTATTACTAGTGGCTTGTGCAACAAATGCTGAAAACTAAGTCCATAAGAAGTTCAAATAAAAATTGTTCAGATTTATTTTCATTGAAGAATACCAGACATTTTGAAAGTTATTTGCTCCCATTATAATGAAACATACTCCCTCTGAATGTATTTTTTTATATCAAATACTTTTCCTTGAACCTATTCGTCTTCAGTTCTTGAGTTTCAATGCGAAATCGCAAGTAACAATGTCAGGACGATCAGCTAGTTTTTCACATGGATGTAATGCAGTAGCTATTTCAGGTCATTGCAAATTGTAGGTGAAAGTTAAGAAAATGTAAGGTTTGCCATGCTTTGAACAAAAGACTTAGCTGCATGTTTCGTGAACTACCCTGAAATGTAGAGGGCAGAATTACTTTTTCCTACTAAGCCATCTTGCTGAGGTGATCAAACGACTACAAAGTCTTGTAGGTCTCTTATTTTATCAGTAAGTAATGCTTTTTTATCTTTTCTTAGGAATTGTAATTTTTGCGCTTCCTCCAGACTGACCTACCAAATATTACTCGATTAATTTGTGTAACAATGAATGTTATACAGTATATTTTCAGTAATATAGGCTGTTGTGAGGAACCTATTGCTGAGATGCGGAAAATGAGGCGAATGATATGCCAGAGTTGTAGAATCTTATATGCGCCCTAAATAAAATTGTTCATCATAAATCGTTAGCACATTCAATGTTTCATTTATTGCTGGTTGCGGGAAATAAACTTACTCATCATGGCAGCAAGAAGTGAAATGGCCTGCTATTTTCCCTACAACGAAATATGCTTGGCAGTAATCACAAATCTAATCGATTAAACCAAAGAAATATGAAATTAATTTTGATGTAGTTTAAAGACGCAGCTAAAATAGAAAGCATGACTCAATTACTACCAAAGAAAATTAGAGAATCAGACATATAAATATCTATATCACAGCGCCATTAAATATATGAAACAGACTTACACCACTTGATTAATAACTATAAAAGTATTTCATTTTTAATAATAAAATTGTTACTTTACGTAAGTTTTATAGTTTTCAGTAACATATACTGTATATAGCCGTTACTTAGTAAATTATTATAGAAATGAAGATCAAATATAAAATATTATTTCACTGCGTCTACTTATATAAAACTCCAAAAACTTTTACTTTCATATCTCAATATAGCATTATGTGTTGCATTAACTATAATAATATTTCACTTTTAATGGCATTGTCATCAAACATTCTTAAGTTTTGTAGATCGTAATATCCAATACACAGCTGTACTCGGAAAACTATAGACCAGAGAATCAGACCTATAATAGTAATATACGTTACAAGAGCGGTATGTTGACGTTTTCATGGTCGAGGAAAAGATTGAAAAAGCGAAACGTAGTTGAGCTTTTTTAATTTCCGAGAACATGAAAACAAACATACCACTCGTGTATCGTACATTATTTTGTGCGAAGATCGTTTATTACATACCTGAAAGACGAATTTCTAATTAGTTGCAATGAAATCTCCATCTTGGTTTCTGTTTAATGACGGCAACTTCGGAAAACCAAAATATCTTTCTTCAACATTGTTGCTATAAAATGTTTCTGTGTTTACTATACTCCAGCAGGCCGTGATATACGTCTGTCTTTTTTTCCCCCCAGTCTATAAATGCGAACTTAAAACAAACGGTAAGGTTATGTAATGATTTATTTTTCATTTTAATATTTTAACAATATTATTTATATAACATATTGCAGTAATAACATCGGCATCTGGAATCTTATTGATTTTTTCACGGCTTCCTTAATGTTACTTGTATCAGGAATGCAATAAGTTTCGTGGAGTAGTAGCCTAGACTTTACTTAACTTTTGCAAATATTTAAAAACAATAATTAACATTGCAATTTAGGTGAAATTGCAGTGGTAAGTTTCCAATTTATAATTATTACTATGTTAAACGTCTCTAAAAATAATATGTTAAAAGCCTAAAGCAGTAAAATGAATGTCGCGCTTAAGCGGTAAGAAGAGGGAAATTGTTATGTGTGTTACGTTGGGAATACTGAATGTGGTATTTCACACTTACCGCGTATTGGTTCTGTGCGGAAAACAAGCAAATACGCACGATCTCGCACAAAATATATTTTATACGTTATCAAAAAATTACACAAATGAAAATCGACATACTGGCATTATGATGTGAAAGAATCTGAGCCATCTGAACTCTAAATATGTCAGCAATCCTGCCTTCGTGTTTTAATGTTTATTGTAGGTGTGTTTTGTTTTATTCTGAAATGCAATTCATTAGTTCTCAAAACTGACGAAAGATGGATTTTGGAAAATAGGAAAATGATGTAGGAAATGACGAAAGATGGATTTTGGAAAATAGGAAAATGATGCGGGAAAATTGACATTTCACTGAGGACTACTATTTTTCTGAAAAACTTTGGGTTCCAAGCTTCACAATGAGGGGTCATTTATTAAAATCCGTTCAGCCGTTTTCCCGTAATTTCCATTACCAATTCAAATTATATATATATAGATTATTATTATTATTATTATTATTATTATTATTATTATTATTATTATTATTATTATTATTATTATTATTATATAGGTATAATTAATTATGATATATTATTGAACTAAAATGAAAAGAACATTCTGAAAGTAGTTCCCTAATTTTCTTAGACAGTGAATATTTTATTTATTTATTGACAGGTTGCTGATGGACACGCGCACCTATCTGGAGTGGCCGGAGAGAGATGCCGATGCCACAGAGGCGTGGAAGCGGCTGAGGGCCTGCCTGGGGAAGAGCCTCCATCTGCAGGAGGACGAGGATTCGACATTGCAGGAGGATCAGGGTTTTGAAGAACTCAGCCTCTAAACTGTTTCCTTCTTTACTGGAAGACTGAATAAAAATAAAGTAACAAAAAACAACATACCAGTACATCAATATCAAAATAAACATAGTATTTATTAAAAGACTACGAGTATTGATTATTCCTTGCACAGAATCAATCACGCGCACTTGTATCGAATGATGATATCCAGTGTAGGAAGATTTAAACCCCGTACTATAGCGAGTCCCAGCGAACATTCCTCGTGTTTCTATCTACCGACCAACGAAAGCTAACGCCGCACATTGTGCAATTTGCGCCATCTAGCTGGACAAAAATCCAATTTTCGACTTTCTGATCTCGACACAAATGCGTATTAATTTGTGGTTTTCACTGTACAAAGAATGTTAGGATTAGAGATGAACAACGAGCGAGAATGCAAGACTAACAGCGCCCACAAAACCGAAAACCCGCCCGACAGTATTGCCTGTCGTTGACTGCTTGTAAGCAAACGTTCAAGACATCGAGACTTCGGGAGTGATCAACTCTCGTACGTCAAGCAACCTTGAATCGTCACAGTTGTTTATACGAAACTGAACTTTTATCTGTTTTGGCAACTGTTATATAACCTATATAAAAACAATTAAGTAGCCTATTTGAAACATCATCTCTGCTTCTCAGTGTAGTAATCTGTTCCTCAACCTTTATTTAATTACTAGGCCCTTATTAAAAGACTAGGAAATTTGTTTTTCGCATGTTTGAGATCAAGTATACAATCTCGTGTAAAAAAAATTAACGTTTTATTTAACGCTATCTTTTATGTTTCTTAGAAATTCAAATTTATTTTAGAATTTTTTTATTTATATAACCATAGATAATAATTATGATAGTAGAACTAGAACATTTTGATAAATGTGATACTGTTTTCTTTTATCTTTTTGTATCAATTAAACATCTCTAATGTTGTAGGCCTAGTTACGAAATCAGACAATTATTTGAGAATATATCTATGGTGTGCGGTAAAAAGTATATAGATAAGATGGTGGTTTCGAGTTATGATCTCCATGTGAATACAAAAAGAATATACTTCTTCAGATGTTATAAAAGACACATTATACAGGGACATCATTTTATTTTTACTTCAATTTTTATTGTACCTGAGTTTTTTAATGTTCTTAACTTCCAACCCCTCTACTAGTAAACTTCCAACTGTTAACCTCACAGAACCAAGCGTATACAGTCAAAGTCGCCTTAAGGTCGTAGTAAACACAAACAGTATTGAGTTGTGAGTATAGTACGTTCCAGAAATATGTTCGCGTTTTCCAGTGACGAAAGAGCTTTCAATATTGAATCATATTTTCGCACAGGTACTGTCGTCCGTTTGCCTACGTCCCGATTTCCCTCACCCGCAACTGTTTAAAATAACTTAAATAAAAGTAATTATCTGTCACGTGATTTCCCCCCTTTCTACGATCCTGCGACATAACCACTTGGACGGACAGTAGATAGCATGTCTGAGTAAGGTTATCTGTGCGGGTCGGACGGAGGTGAAGATTGAATTTTCAGTACGTAAGGTACTCTTTTATATAATAGGTACAGAATTATTTCAACATGAGTTACTAGTACGAAGGACGAAACTGGTAATTGGAATTAGATGCAATAGTCTATAGTGCGATAATACGCACGAAAGAACTGAAGCCTGTATCTAAATGAACGGCCACCATTTTAAAAAATGTGTTTAAATATCTATATTATGATTATTTTTCAATTTAACTTCATTCTCTATATTGTACGACAATGTGCTCTAGACAGTATAATATACACTGCATAATGAATACGTTCGCATGGATAACTCAGTTCGTGAATAAAAACACTTATTGTTAATACTGTACTGTATTTTGATTAAACAAAAAACTAATGAAAATTATCAAACTCAAAATTACGATATCTCCTAGTTTACGTAAGTGGATGAACTACTTTTCTTCCCTCCTATACCTAGTAAAGTGATTTGTTTGTATTTTACGCCAGTATCATCGAACTTCAATCGTGGAAGGGGGTAGCAAACGGTGTTTCCGGCTTTGAACTATTAATCCAAAGGTAGAGCCAGGTTAATATTAAAAATGTCAGTAAAAATAAAATGATGTCCCTGTATATATCCTCTTTTATAAAGATGTAGAGCAGGCATCGCAAAATTGTGTTTTGTGAAACAGCGAATGAACTCTGACGTGAGTGAAGTGTATTGTTAAGTGAAGTGTGTTTATGTCAGTGAAGTTTTATACAGGGACATCATTTTATTTTTACTTCAATTTTTATTGTACCTGAGTTTTTTAATGTACTTCACTCCCACCCCTTCTACTAAGGAAGTTCCAACTCCATACAGAACCAAGACCGCAGATAGTAAGCAATACTGAGTTACTGGGTATAGTACGTTCCAGAAATATGTTCGCGTTTTCCAGTGACGAAAGAGCTTTCAATATTGAATCATATTTTCGCACAGGTACTGTCCGTTTGCCTATGTCGCATCCCGATTTCCCCCACCTGCTTCTGCTCGCCTCTCTGTAAAAGCTGGGCTGTCTTAACTCTTTTATGAAAACATTAATTTCTCTTAGGAATTGGACGTTTACGTAATATTATACAGCTGTTTAATTTAACTTAAATAAAAGGGTCTCGTTAAGTAATTAACTGTCACGTGATTTCCTCCATTTCTACAATCCTGCGGAATAACCACTTGGACGGACAGTAGATAGCATGTCTGAGTAATTTTATATTTTTGGGTCGGGCAGAAGTGAAGATTGAATTCACAGTACGTAGAGTAGGTACAGAATTATTTCAACATGAGTTACTAGTACGAAGGACGAAACTGGCAATTGGAATTAGATGCAATAGTCTATAGTGCGATAATATGCACAAAAGAACTGAAGCCTGTATCGAAATGAACGGCCACCATTTTCAAAATTGTGTTTAAATATTCATATTATGATTATTTTTCAATTTAACTTATTTCTCTATATTGTACGCTAATGTGCTGTAGACAGTATACACTGCATAATGAATACGTTCGCATGGATAACTCACTTCGTGAGTAAAAACACTTATTCTTAATACAGTACTGTATTTTGATTAAAGAAAAACCTAATGAAAATTATCAAACTCAAAATCGCGATATTTCCTAGTTTACGTAAATGGATGAACTACTTTTCTTCCATCCTGTACCTAGTAGAGTGATTTGTGTTTTACGCCAGTATCATCCAACTCCAGTCTTGGAGGGGGGAGCAAGCGGTGTTTCAGGTTCTCTAAAGGTATAGACAGGTTAATATTAAAAATGTTAGTAAAAATAAAATGATGTCCCTGTAGTATATAGTGGCAGTGCAAAGTATTTGAACAGAGAAATGTTTTTGAAGTTTTAGTGAAATCCTTGAAAAGATAAGTGGGTAGTTGCAATGTATGAACTCGTCTAAATACATAATACTTTATGTTGAAAAACCTCCATGTTACTAGAAAGAGACTACAAGATATTATCACTTAAATATTTATGTGTGACTGCTCGCGGTCAGTCAAGTAGCGCGTACATAAACATTATTTATCTTCAAAACCCAACAGTGCTTTAAAAATAGCATTTGTTGTTTTTATTGGTTTCGTTTACTTAAGGGCCAGACTAAAATGTTTAATCAGTCGTTTTCAATTGGATTTTTGAACAAAAATCCCACTTAACGTAAAGGAACGATTCTGTCGCCGCCTTTTTGCAGAATATGTAAAAGACAAGTGGAAGAAATGTGTTCAGCACGTTAAAAATAACAAAGAACAATATTTTTCTAGTGCTAATGTAATAGACAGTAAAACTAACAGAATGATTTCGTTAGGAGAATGTTTAACTGATAGCAGTGATGCATCAGATGACTTGCCAATCAGTGCGGCAATGGTTCAGATTAATGGAGGAAGACCCCGCCTCCAGCGTAGCGGTAAGGTTTAGTAACTTCCTACAGCGGAGTTTTGGCAGTTGTTAACCTATAGTTACGTAGCAATATGTTAAACTCGGTATTATGTTTAAAAGACGTCCGCCACTGCTGCAACGAAGCAAGCGGAAGCAAAACAGATTGATTACCTTACTCTCTTCGATAGTGCATGTAATAGGTTCACATCATGGGGTGAGGGATAAACAAACCACCCCTCCATATTCAGCCGCCCATGCATGTTTATACATTTAGGATGCTATTCATACATATTTCGCTAGCTCGCGCTATGAGCGTGCTAAACTAGCCCCGGCTATCGACTGGTTACTTGTACAGGATTCATATCGCTAACACTGGTTTATGAATAAGAAAAACGTTAGTTCCCTGATCCTACACCAAAAGCCCGCGCTGAGAATGTCTATGAATATGGCCCTTAGAGTTAATGTGGTCAACTACTACAATAACCAATATCATTCATTAAAAAAAAATTAACATAATATCAGTAAGTGATATTCGAGAAGTGTGCGTAATATTGCTACAATAAAATTCATCAGCTGCTGTTGGTGTTATATGAACTTTTAAATTTCAGCCTCTGTTTCAGCGTTGGATTTACAAATAAGTAATGTTAGTGAACTGCAAACGAATGTCAAGATGTGTACTTCTTTCTTTCTTTCTTTCTTTCTTTCTTTCTTTCTCTTTCTTTCTTTCTTTCTTTCTTTCTTTTTTCTTTCTTTCATTTTGATGTAAAAGCTATGGATTGTGAAGGATGCGACGACGTAACTACAACCTTGGTTTTACAAAGCAGTTCTAAAATTACTCAACAGATGGCAGAAGACTACAAGAGAAAAGTATGATGGCTGTACTCTTGACAGAGTAATCGCTTCATGGTACAGTGAGTCAATCATCGCTTGATCACTGTTTCAGTGGTAAATGAACAGTTCACTCATTGGAGTGATCGTGATTTTTTAATCACTGGTTAGAAATAGCTTTTAGTGATTTTTTCTTACATCTCTGGAGTCCAATATGAAACTACGACTTCTTTGAGTTCAATCTGTACCTCTATCCTTCTACAAATTCCGGATAATCTCATATCCATAATTTCTTCTTTTCTCTCTAATCGTAAATTCGGAGTCAGAGTACGTAAGGCATACTCTTCAATTAAACATATTTCAGCAGGTGTTCCTCAAGGTTCAGTGATGGCTCTCACGCTCTATAATTTATATCAGCCGTGGCGAAAATGTAATCGTGCGCCGAGACACTGTGTAACCTGCAACGTGCATATCACCTATGGAAGAAGGCGGACACCCGAAGGGGAAGTGAAGCAACTGTCTGACTTATTAACGGATTTTCATTTTCCTTACGTCAAGCACTTAAATATAATTTTATACAGTATAAGGTTACAAACTAATGTTTAGTACATGTAACGAAGAAAGAAATGAATAAGAAAACATAGGACATATTATCACAACCTAAAATTAACTGTCTTCAGAATTTCTCTGCGACAGAGTTTAAAATCAGGAATTATGTCACTTACTGCCAGTCGTAGTTGATCACGAAGGTGTTAGTCTGTTAGCCATGATATAAATTTGTTTTTTGCTATTTTCACTGTTGAAAATAATTTTTCACAAACCTAAGTTGTAGCGAACATGGCTTCAACAGAGCAAGCGAAAGAACGAAGCTTCGGATATTTATTTATTTTTGGCAAAGATTAGAAAAGTTCAACATTCGTCAAGTCCTTACATGTAGCTTTCATTTAACATCACATTGTAAATCTGTAAGTTTAAATTGAAGATCTAATCGCATTATTCGTACATCTGCTGAAAAAGGATCGACGTACAGAGATGATAATAATGATAATGATAATAATAATAACAATAATGATAATAATAATAATAATAATAATAATAACAACAACAACACTTAACCTTTTAATGTTTCATGAGTAACATGTAGTATAATACCGATTTATGGTATACAACCGTTTTCCTCGTAATACTTGTGAACAAATCATACATTTAATATTCTCATATTGGCAGCAAAAAATGCGTCCTCCCATCCTACTTGATACTTTCGTTTTTGTAGAGATACATGGTTTCGAGAGAGACTTTGCGACGATACGCCACTCGCAGGTCAGAGACAAATACAAATGGAATGGAGTTTGACTCCAGTGAGTGAGAAAGTGGGGGTTGGAGAAGGTAAGAAGCAAGAGAAATACATAGCTACCATTGCGAGCCACAATGTGCTCGTGAGTCACATTTTCGCCACGGCTGATTTATATACATCAGATATTCCTCATCATAATGCCACGCAATTGGCAATGTATGCTGATGACACTGACATCTTCAGTTGAAAAATAAACATACTATCTGCATATAGAGCTGTACAGCAACATCTTCAGTTAACAGAAATGTGTGCAAAAGCCTGGAAGATTAAAATAAACAACATGAAATCAAATGCTATTATCTTTACTAAATGTCGACAAGTGCCGCCACCTCTGCTAATGTTCCATAAATTTAGAATAGCATATGTACAGAAAACTAAATATTTGGGCTTTCAACTTCACCCACGTCTAAATTGGGAATATCATATATTAAGAAATAAGTATACAGCACTAACTCGTCTGAAAAAAACTTATACCACTTCTATTAAGTGTAAATTTATCCTTGAAATGTAAAATGACATTATACAAAGTGTACATACGCAGCCAAATGACATATGCAGCTCCTGCATGGGGGTTTTCTCCCCGAACTATTATGCATCACTTGCAGGTTTTCAAAATAAGGCATTACGAATTATCGGTGAATATGCTTTTTATGCAACTCAAGTTCAAATGCGTGATGACCTTGAAATATCAATTACACTTGAATATATCAGAATAGTTTAAAAAAAATTACCATACTGCTAAGAAAAATGAAAATAAATATATTTCAAATCTTGGAAATTATAATCCAGCAATGTATCACAAATACAGGACTCCAAATCATATCTTAATGTAAAATAGTACAGCAGTAACTTAAACAGGGACATTATTTTATTTTTACTAACATTTTTAATATTAACTTGGCTATACCTCTGGATCAACGCCGTTTTTTCTACCCTCTTCCACGACTGGAGTTCGATGATACTGGCGTAATATACGAACAAATCACCTTACTAGGTATAGGAGGGAAGAAAAGTAATTCATCCATTTAAGTAAACTAGGAAATATCGCGCTTTTTGAGTTTGATCATTTTCATTAGTTTTCTGTTTAATCAAAATACAGCACAGTATTAACAATGAGTGTTTTTACTCACGAACTGAGCTGTCCATGCGGACGTATTCATTATACAGTGTATACGAGTATTATACCGTCTACAGTACATTAGCGTACAATATAGAGAGTGAAGTTAAATTGAAAAAATAATCATAATATGGATATTTAAACACATTTTTTAAAATGGTGGCCGTTCATTTCGACACAGGCTTCAGTTCTTTTGTGAATATTATCGCACTATAGACTATTGTACCTAATCCCAATTACCACTTTCGTCCTTCGTACTAGTAAGTCATGTTGAAATAATTCTGTACCTACTTTATAAAAGAGTACCTTACGTACTGTAAATTCAATCTTCACTTCTGCCCGATCCGAAAAGATAAAATTACTCAGAAATACTATCTACTGTCCGTCCAAGTGGTTATGTCGTAGGGTCGTAGAAAGGTAGGAAATCACGTGACAGTTAATTACCTAACGAGGCCCTTTTATTTAAGTTATTTTAAACAGTTGTATAATATTACGTAGACGTCCAATTCCTAACAGAAATTAATGTTCTCAGAAAAGAGCTAAGACAGCCCAGCCACTAGCTGGCGAATAAAAGCTGGTGGGGGAAACCGGGATACGACGTAGGCAAATGGACGACAGTATCTGTGCGAAAATGATTCAGTATTGAAAGCTCTTTCGTCACTGGAAAACGCGAACATATTTTTGGAACGCACTGTTTACTATGACCGTAAGGCTACTATGACTGTATATGCAGTCTTGGATCTGTGTGCAGGACGGTTGAACTTCATTAGTAGAAGGGGTGGGAGTGAAGTACATTCAAAAACTCAGGTACAATAAAAATTGAAGTAAAAATAAAATGATGTACCTGTATTTGAGTTGCTGTTCATGATGAATGACATCAATATATCCTGAAAAAAGGAGAATTGTCAAGGTTTATATGAAGCCGGAACAATAACAATACTACAAATGAAGAAGGTCGTCATCTATACCTCTTCTAACAAGGAAGGCTCAACAAGTGATAATGGATTTTCACGACTGTTCCCCATACGTTCTATTTGAAATAAGAAACCTCCCTATAAATTTCTACATGCGGAGAAAGGCTAGTTTTCGAGATATTATTTTTTTTTTCAAATTCTTTATTCAATAGCTATAACAGGTAATGCAAACAGTACTAGTTTATATGCTAGACATATCATAAAATAAATCTCATCTATTGTAGCTGCATACAGTACTGTTAAAAATAATATAAGTTATGAAAATAACATACCAGATACATAATATTCAAGAAACTGACTATAGCAGGGTTGGGCAGAATTATGCACTCTGTGCTCGCACGGTGTACTACTAGAGAAGTGTGCTTATAGAGTGCACGAAAACCGGTTTATTCAAGTTGCGGTACGTACTGTATGTTTCAAAAGAAAATGTTATTCTACCAAAATAAATAAGAACACAAAGTAATGAAACACTTCCTTAAACACAAAACAAAACATGTCTGTTGCACATTAATTCATATTACTCAATTTCTCAAGATTTGGAGAAACTGCATTAGCACAAGCTATGCGAAGAACTGCCGTTAAAAGCCCATAATTTCTTGTTTGAAATTTGTTTATTTTCGTAATAGAAAATAACTGTTCACATCTGTAAGTGGAACGGAATAAACACAAAACTTTCTCACACAGCTTATGCAGATTGGGAAAGCGTCCTCTTGGGAATCCGTCATAAAACTGCGTAAGACTCGACCTTCAATCATATTTCGCTCGCATCTCTCGATCACATCTTAGGTCAATCAATTCAAACTATAAAGAAAGGGGGACGTTATCAATAATCAGTTGGAATCAGAACATGTTGCAAAAATACGCAAATCCATTTCCAGGCAATCAAAATCGTGGAACCCTGATGTAAATTCCTCTAATAGACCGGATAGAATACATGCGTACATTTCGAAATTTTCATTGTTCAAAATTCTATGCGCTTAGATAAGGATGGGAAACGATATATTTCGCCCTTTTGCATTTGACATATCCATAACAGAAATTTCTCCTTAAAAGCTGCAATTATATCTGCAAATTGTGTATTAAGAATTTCTTTTCCTTGAACTCCTAAATTTAGCTCATTTAAAAGCTGTAAGATCTGTTACAGCTGCTGGCACACTACAGCGCGATGCAGCGCTGCACTTGGAATCCCCCATGCGCACGGAGGGCACATGAACTCAAACGCCCATCGCTGGACTATAGTATAATAATAATAATAATAATAATAATAATAATAATAATAATAATAATAATAATAATAATAATAATAATAATTTATTTTAGCTGGCAGAGTTAAGGCCGTAAGGCCTTCTCTTCCACTCAACCAGCAAAAAGTGTATATACATATGCATGAACTTACAAAGAATTCAACAATTTGATTTAGATGAGAGTTACATGTATACAAGAGTTATTTACGAATTAAACAACAAAATACTATGAACTATTAATTAAACACTGAAATAAACTGTGTAGCAGAATTAAACTAAAATACATAGAATGTTAATATATTTCAAATGATATTAGATAATAGAAAGAGATTATTATGAGACAATTTTGAAAATACAGCACAATCAGGATGATGTCTAAAGAAAAAAGTAACAATGTAGTCACTGATATTTTAAATCAGTATGTTTGGAGTGAAATGCTAATAAGGTTATCTTTTAAGCTGTTCTTAAAGGTGTGTGTTGTCTTGCAGCCCCTAATACTATGTGACAAGGAATTCCATTGACGCGAGGTGGATATTGTAAAAGATGATGAATAACAAGATGTTCTATGAAGAGGTATACTTAACGCGCCACAGATAAGTGATCTGGTATTTAAGTCGTGGTTAGATTATAGATAAGAGAAACGAGACGAAAGGTAATTTGGTGTTGAAGTGTGCAGAATTCGAAAGAGTAAAGACAAAGTGTGTAAAGTTCTACGTTCTTTAAGTTGGAGCCACGAGAGACTTGCGAAGGACGGTGATATGTGATCATATCGTCGGATGTTGCATACGTATCTGACGCACATATTCTGAGCTCGCTGTAACTTGACTGACAGTTCAGAACTTAGGTCACTTAACAAAACGTCACAATAATCGAAGTGCGGCATTACTAGGGTTTGTACTAGGGTAAGTTTTAGTTGCTGGGGCAAGAAGTTTCTCAAGCGACTCAAACAGTGAATGGAGGAACAGATAGTATAGTCTATGAAGAAATGATAAAGAAATGTAAGCATAGCTGAAATTCTCACTGTACTGATCACAGTAGTGGAAATCGTTGTAAAAATGCTCCAAACATAGTGGAAGTTTGCATCACGAAAATTAAAAAAATAAATAAGTTTCTCATAGTCAGCTTTAGAGTTGTTCTGTACGTCAACATGAAAACAGAATTTTACAGAATTTATCAGGTTTGTTTTCAAGGTACCCGGCTTTATGCCGGCCGTGTTTAAACATATTTACATATCTAGGAGATGAAAACTGGTTATGCGTTAAGGACTGCTGTTTTATCACATTATCTCTCTGATGCAATATAATATTCGTGCCAAGTTACAAAATACAGTCAGAGAACTTCCGAATGGAATTCTTCCAAGGCCTAAAGCCATAAACGTCATGAGGCTCAACAATCGAAGCTGTGTGCTTTGGAATTGTTAACACTTCCACCGTTTTACCGCCTGGAGTTATTCTTCCTATAACATACCTGCACAAACAGCGCTCAACGAGCGCCTTCGGGGCGGGAGAGCTGTGTTTACCGCTCGCCGAAACGGAGAGGAAGATACGTCAGAATGACATAGACTTGCTATAAGTAGAGGAGAGGGAAACGACCACTCAGTTATCTAGTGGAGTGCAGTGTGTAGGCCTATTCTCAGTAACTGTTTCACGTTGCTTACCTACTGCTACTGTACAGTATGGAGGAATCTAAAAGACGGAACATAACATTTAACGATTTACAGCTCGAACTTACTGATCTTCAATGTGACCTAAGGGCTAAAGATCGTTTGAATAATACTACTAGCCTGGTTGAGCAATAATATCCACGACTACACAGGCTGGCTGTGAAAATGATTGCTATGTTTGCCTCAACATTTATATTTGTGAGCAACTGTTTTCTATAATCAACTTTAATAAAGGCAGGCATCGACATGTGTAACTGATGTTTCATTACGATCAGTAGGCTACTGTTCCTTTCAGCTGCCAACAGCATAAAATCTCGTTTTGATGTACTGATAAATAAAAATACAGTAGAACCTCTATTATACGTGGTAATGAAGGAGATGGGCTGAACGTTTAATAAAAAAAACGGATAATCCGTACCATAAAATATTTTCGTAAGTTTAGTGATTACACTTTTGTAATTCCCTTCGTGTTGTTGCGTTTAACATGCTACGTAGTGGATCAGAAGTTCACTAATTTAAGTCTGGTTTTCAACGACGGGTTTTTAATGGGCAAGGAAACTCCTTGTACTGACTGTGGAAATATATGAGTAGTGAAGGTGTCGTGTTGTAGATTTACATACTTCATACACTCCAATCTCGTATTCTGATACGAGATGAGCCACGGTTTCTCTTTCCCCAAACCAATCAAATATTTACACTTTCTTTTCGATTCTTAGCACAATGAGATTCCTTTTGACACCCGTAGAAAACATTCCATATAGAAGTTATACAGTACGACAATTCGAACAATAGACCATTGCCCTACTGTGTATGAAAAAAGGCATGTAATAACACTCTCTAGAAAAAAAATAACGTGCTAATACAAAGTACAGTATTTCATATATTTCTGCAGAAAAAAAAGCGAGAGAAAGACAGACGGTTAATCCACCAATCGGTTAATAGGGTGACGCATAATCGGGATTCTACTGTATAACAAAATGATATTGTACATTTAAGTAGCTATAGAATTTACACTATTTCTGTAAAATAAAATTTTCTTTATTAATTAATAATAGTCCAAGATAGTTTTGCAAACACTGAATGGGAAATCATTTCATAAACACTCGTAATAGTACTTCCTTTGGTGTATATTTTGTACGAGATCACCCCTTCTTCCAGTCCACCCTTATACAGAGCGCAGCTAATATCTGCATTCCGCTCATGAGCTGTGAGCCGGCTCGGAGAGCGCAAACCTTGTGCAGGCCTGTCCTATAGCCTGTCTACCTCGGTAACAGACCCACGAGTCTACAAAAAATAATGCTATGATCACTGACAGATGGAAAGTATACTTCTTGAAACCGCTTGAAGAGGTGAGTTTCCATAAGCTTCCCTGATTTTGAAGGTAATACATAAACATTTGGGGACTTGTAGTCTATTAGTGTCACGCGATTATTTTGAAAATTCATATCTAGAAGTAGCCTTCTCCGGATATAGAAATTTATAGGGAGATTTCTTATTTCAAATGGAACATATGAGGAGAAAAATCGTTGTGAAAATCCATTATCACTTGATGAGCTTTCCTTGTAAGTTGTCTTGAGTTTTTGGATTACAAAATAAGTTTTTGTACTCAACTCGAAAAAAAAAATCCCTACTATTTCTTTTTAGAAGATTATGCATGTGTACGCTTAAGAAAACATTTTGTCGTCGTATGATTTGTAACAATTTTTGCGATGATTGCATAAGAATAATGTAATTTCTAGTTAAAAAAAAAAAAAAAAAAAAAAAAAAAAAAAAAAAAACAACAAAATCTGTATAAAGCAATTAAAAACACATTTTTAGCTTCAGAACACTAGCCAATTAAAGAAATGATACTTCTGAATAGTTCATTCTTAATTTCTAATATTCTTTTACCTTTAAAATTATATAAAAAAAAAGGTATTTTACTAACAACTTCAAATTAGTGTAACTCTGAAAATATTGAGATTAGGACACATGTTTATATTGTGGCACCCGTCTGGAACGTTCTGGTCGCGTCAGGGGGTTGCGCGCGCATCTGGCGAGGAGGAAGGCGCGGGGAAACGGAATCAAGAACCCCTGACGCTAGCAGCAGTACGGAGAAAAGCTACTGTGGCTGGGCGGAAGTAAGGAAGCATCTGGGAGCGGATTGTTGTGGAGGTCTAGAAGCTTCGCGACGTAGAACATTCTAGATGTTCGTGGTAAATAAATAACACCCCAGTTGCCGACGAGAGGCAGTCAGTCTTCGGAAGTCAGTCTACAAGTGAGTCTTCGAGCGAGCAAGGAACCCAGCCTTCGAGAGCATCTGGAAGACCGGAGTTCGACGTGCAGAGAACCGCAACTGAGAAGACTCGAGTTCGACGTGTCGTGGACCATAGCCGGAAGACCGGGGTTCGACGTGCAGTGAATTTGAGTCCGTAACTATGGCAGTATGCAGGCGAGTGCGACGTATCCGGAGGATCCGAGTTCGATGTGCAGTGAACTTGAACAGTGAGCTAGAAGAACTAGCCAAGGCAAGGAAACTGTGAACTGAGAACCGACAGTTTTGTTCTGCACATAGTGCTTTGTGAACATTAATTGAAATTAGGAGTACATTGTTGTACTTCTCAACAATGCACGTGTATTGACATTGCCGTCGTGTGGAGTGCAATAACGACTATTGTGTTGCTGTGTTGAGTGGAGTACCCATTGTTGTAGGGTAAATTATTAAGAACAAAAGTTACATTGTTGAGAGGTGTGGTGGTTAAAAGGACAATAAACGTTACAATATAACATTTTTTGCCAGAATGTCTTCGGAAATAAGTTCCGTTAGTGGCGGCAAATTTTCGTGAATCACCCTGTATGTGAACAGGGCTTGTACTCGACGGGACAATTAATGTACACCTTCTGGCCGATACTGGTACTGAACATAAAACAAGTGAATTGAGGATGTGGAAAGTAGATCTGCAGCTATTTTGTCTCTTAAAAAAAAGTGAATTCACCCTTATTTGTAGTCTTGCTGTGAGCTGAGGTCAAGACAATAGATGTCTCATGGCATGCATTGACGGACTTCCGGAACATAAGACGCAGTTATATTCTAGATAATAGTTTTTTTTAAGAAAAAACTGAGTGTAACGGTTCAAATAATGCGATATGTATTTCAAGTCCACCTATTCGTTTAGGCTGATTTCGGTTAAGCGGGGTATATTTACGCAAGCTATGACGTTGGTATCAAATCGTCTTCCTAAGCCGAGAGCGCTAAGACATGGGTTGTTTTAGCCCTTCCGGTGCCAGGGTTCTAGAATTTTAAGATCGAATCTTGACGTTGAATTAAAAATAACCCCGGTAATTTTTCTAAATTAATTAATGATTACATCCTACCCTGCCTATACTCTCTTCGTAATTGAGTCAAAATAAAGCCAAATGGCTGGTCTCTAATTTGAGACGATTCAACAAGGCTCAAGATAATCAATCACCTCCTACCTAATAGTCAAATTGATAGTCTCTTTTATGAGACAAGTCCTCCTGCCTAAGGTATTCCGTGGTTTTCCTCAGGCGTAAGACAAATGTCGGGATGAGCCCTAAAAAAATGGGCCACGGACCTATTTGCCCTTCCCCATATATTCCCCCTTTTCTAACAACGTTGTAATGTCCTAGTTCAGAACCTATAAATTGCCTATTAAATGTGCGAGGTCACTCATTTAGTCGCAATGCGAAAGGACAGGGAACCTTTCAATTTGCAGATTCAGAATTTCTTCTGACGGCCTTCACCTGCCTTTTCATCGAAAAACAGATGACAGAGTCTTCTCGACTCCTTGCACTGCGAAATGGCAAAACCCCTTTCAATGTGCAAGATAACACCTGCCATCCTAACGGCAAACAAACGAGTCTTCTCGACTCTTCCTGTACTGCGATATGACACAGTTCATTTCAATGTGCAGATTTACACCAGCCATTTCTTCCTCGTCCTGTCCCATGGTCACTTTGATCACATTTCCGTTCCCCTCGCGTATGTGGTACCTAAGAGGTTACGTCCATTTTCGGTTTTCCCCTTCAAAATTTTCTGGAGCTCCTTCAGTGGAGCAGCGTAACCGGAGTGAGACTAGTGGCCAACAGGCTTGGAGCTCACATATTTAGTTTCTTACAGCCCCGAGCCCCTTGCAAGTACGCGTTTTGCGTACCTTTTAAATTTATCCTCCCAACTCTCCTCTTTCAATTCAATTCAGTTTTTGTCAACAGACAGGAATGTGCATAAGGTAAGGTATTTCCCGATTATGAAAAGCCGTATATCACTGCATAGTGAAGAATAAATATTTAATTGATCAGATTACCAAAGTCTTACGCAGGTCCATTGAATTTGGTTTAAAAGTTCAAGTGCTATTTACCGGCTCGTTACAGTAGAAATGGGACCCCTTGCATTGTCTTCAACAGCAGTATGCTCTCACAAATATGTCTCAACTGATAGCGTCTTTATCGAACTGATTAAAATATTTATCTGATTATGCAGAATGTTATCTTAAGTTCAGGGCAATGATGAAAATAAGATTACGAATCAGATAAACTGAATTTCTTAATTATTCTGATAGCCTATTACTTCAAAGATATCACACGCATAGAAACTAGCGTTATGCATTACCGATGTTATGTTCGGTTCAAGTTTGTCGAGTATGGCGAAGTTCGATATTCGCTGGTGTTCGCTCTGCAGAAGGAGGACTGTCGTGGTTGTTCCACCTTGTTATAAAAATATTCGCTGTCCTTCACTCCTATTCCTTCATGTATTATCTACTTAAGGATTTTAGCAAAGATCTTGTGATTATTTTTTCAATAAGACAAAGTTTTTAATGTCTTGGTTGCCTCTCTCATGTTTGAACATTGCCGGACACTACTGAGAACAGACGATATCTATATGCATGCTTCCATTTTTTAACGTATTTCTGTGTCTACTAAAATATTTAACAGAAGCAAGTTCACTTCCATACTATAATGTTACAATTAGACCGAGGATTAGCATGAAAATGCATGTTCTTATTGATACATTATAATATTTAAGAAGTGCTCACATGTCTTTGGGTTCCAACGCAGAATAATTCAATAAGATCAATTTTATTTTGCTTATTACGCATATTTAAACAGTTTTGGTAAAAAATGCACATTTTAATTTATCGGGTTGATGAAAAAGGTCGTAGCGCTTTTTTACTGTGACTATTACACTCTTACTACGTCATACTACTTTTGACCAATAAAACGGTACGAAAGGACGTATTTCGACCAATCATGGCTGCTTATCGCACAATTTTATCGCGTCCCTAGCATTTGTTTAATTTTATCGCGTCCCTAGCATTTGTTTCTTTGTTTGCCAACATTTGAAACTGCGCTGGCCTGGACGTCAAAAAAAAAAAAAATATATATATATATATAAAATAACAAACCACTCCAGTCGATGCACAGCAGTTTCAAATATGACTCGCATTGGCATTCAAGAACAAGAATTAATAAAAATCACTGATCATACCTAATGCATCTTCTGAAATCCGATTTACAAATAAATGAAGAGCACCATTCGGAAATCCTGAATAGGTTGAATACACCATGTAGGCCTAAATCAACGAGTTCCACTTCTATTACGCACACGTCCAATATAACATCAATTGAACCACCAACCACATTCAAATTTGAAAATTGTACATTTAATAATTATTCCTTTTAAAATTATTCATTCTGAAATCCTGAATAAGTTGAATACACCATGTAGGCCTAAATCAACGAGTTCCACTTCTATTACGCACACGTCCAATATAATATCAATTGAACCACCAACCACATTCAAATTTGAAAATTGTACATTCAATAATTATTCCTTTTAAAATTATTCATGTTTATTTTTCATGTCGTCCTCGTTAATTAAAACTTTTCTAACACTTGTGTATATTAGTTAGGTTATGTTATAGCTTCTGCTATATGATATTATGGATAGTCACGTATCAGAGATTGTTTAATATTAAGATTTATTGAAAATCATCTGTCAAGTGACGTTGATTACTGGGATTCGGATAATTGAAGTGGAATGCAACTGTCTTAATAAAAATGAAACTGAATCAACAAAGCTTTCTTGAATAGTAAACGTCTACAGAGTTCAATGAAGATTCCATAGTTGGCACAACTGCCATCTAGCGTAATGGTGCAATAATACATTTGAAGACAGGTTTATTGTCGTAAGTCAATTAATATTTTATTGTATTGGAGTACTTTGTTACTTATCATCTTTATATACTTTCTTCTAATCGTGTAATAGTCAATTAAATCCCACTCGAGTTTTGATTTTCTCTAGATAAATCAAAACTTCTAGTGAGATTACTGTTGAAAAAAGGTTTTATTTGAGATGAATACGTACTTACTTACGGATTTTAAACAACCCGGAGGTTCATTGCCACCCTCACATAAGCCCGCCATCGGTTCCTATCCTGTACAAGATTAATCCAGTATCTACCATCATATCCCACCTCCCTCAAATCCATTTTAATATTATCCTCCCATCTAGGTCTCGGCATTTCCAAAGGTCTTTTTCCCTCCGGTCTCCCAACTAACACTCTATATGCATTTCTGGATTCGCCCATACTTGCTAAATGCCCAGCCCATCTCAAACGTCTGGATTTAATGTTCCTAATTATGTCAGGTGAATAACACAATGCGTGCCGTTCTGCGTTGTGTAACCTTCTCCATTCTCCTGTAACTTCATCCCTCTTAGCTCCAAATATTTTCCTGAGAACCGTATTCTCAAACACCTTTAATATCTGTCTCTCTCTCAAAGTGAGAGTCCAAGTTTCACAACCATACAGAACAACCGGTAATATAACTGTTTTATAAATTCTAATTTTCAGATTTTTTTACTGCAGACTGGATGACAAAAGCTTCTCAACCGAATAACAGGTATTTCCCGTATTTATTCTGCGTTTAATTTCTTCCCGAGTGTCATTTATATTTGTTACTGTTGCTCCAAGATATTTTAATTTTTCCACCTCTTCGAAGGATAAATCTCCAATTTTTATATTTCTATTTCGTACAATATTCACTTCACGAGACATAATCATATACTTCGTCTTTTCGGGATTTACTTCCAAACTATCGTTTTACTTGCACCAAGTAAAATTTCTGTGTTTTCCCTAATCGTTTGTGGATTTTCTCCTAACATATTCACGTCATCCGCATAGACAAGAAACTGATGTAACCCGTCTTAATAATAATAATAATAATAATAATAATAATAATAATAATAATAATAATAATAATAATAATAATAATAATAGGCCAAATAGGCTGGCTAGTATTATATCAGAATAGCTTTAATTAGACTGACAGTTGCTCAAATCTGCAGAAACGGGGGGAAAGGGAGAGAACGAGTCATTATGTATGTATGTATGTATGTATGTATGTATGTATGTATGTATTTACACTGCAAGTGGGCAAGTACCCGGTGCTAGTGGTATAAACAATATAAACAATACAAAATAAAATGATAAACAATACACAATAAAATTTACAATACACAATACAATTATACAATACAAATATATACACAATACAATAAGAATACACAATACAATTTAACACAATAATTACAATTAATAATAAAACATAAAATACCTAATTTTACAATACAACCTGCATATGTATAGGCCCTACATAAGTTTCAATAGTTTTTCACTTTACTCTCATCTCACTCACTGTAGTGGCACTATGACGCATTTCACTGACACTTTAGGACATATTTCACTGACACTATAGAACACATTTCATTGACGCTATAAATTATCAGTAATCGGAACCATTGACTGCACTGTAAAACCATAACTTCACTGACTCACCTCGCTTCACTGATACAACAGTTCAAATAAGTCAAATAATTACACCCTTATGCATACTTATAAACAGAACTACATTTAAACTACACATTTCTAGTCTAAGGCCCTCTTACACGCTATTTTTAAATAATTTACAATTCAAACCAAGGAAGTAACTCGTTAGGCAAAATAAATCATGTCACCTTAAAAAAATTAAATGTTAATAAAAATTAAATGTTAATAAAAAATTAAATGTTAAAATGTTAAATGATGATGATGATGACGACGGATGTGGTCTACCCACAAACGTAATATAACCCCAGAATACAAATAATATGATCAGGAACATAACAGGAAGAGCAGTTTATACTGAATTTGGAAGCAGAGAGCAATAGTGTAACACCAACCTAGTTACTTCGTGCCGGAAGGTTGCCACGCCTGAAATCGCCAGGCTGCATATGACGAGTATATTAATGACGTGGGCACTACCACGTAGTTCGTCAATAGTTCGCTGCGAGCCGCGGGTTTGCGACACAAGGCTACCGCAAGGAAACAAACATTGTCGGTAGCGTGGCCGAGCGGTCTAAGGCGCTGGTTTTAGGCACCAGTCCGAAAGGGCGTGGGTTCGAATCCCACCGCTGCCATATGTTTTAATTGATACATTAACACTCTCTAAATGCAAACAACGCAAGAAAATGTATATGAGGTGCGTTGAACTTTTTTTTAATGGAGTATAACATTGATATTTCGAAGATAATGCGACAAATAATATTTACTATTTCAGTAGTAAAAATATAAATGTACCTGAGAACAACCTTAATTTTTCTTTACGTAGAATTTCTACGTGCAGAGACGAATCAGGAATTAGTATTTATTTATTTATTTATTTATTTATTTATTTATTTATTTATTTATTTAACCTAGTAGAGATAAGGCCGTCAGGCCTTCTCTGCCCCTCTACCAGGAGATTCCAACTATAATATGAAGAATAAAATTACAATTAGTATTAAATTTACAATTACAATTACAATTACAAATAAAATTACAATTAGTATTAAATTTACAATTACAATTACAATAAAGTCAAAGTACGAAAAGATTACCTGACTAATTAAAGCTAGATAATTTATCATAGAAAAACAAAGAATATTTTATATTTACTGAATTACAAATTAAACGTAGAATAACAAAATTGTATAGTAATGAAATTACTGGATATTGAAATATTATGTGATAGATTAAGGAAACTATTTACAAGAAATCATACTGACCAAGTGCCTAGTAAGAATGGTAGGGCTCCGGCGAAAGTAATAATTGGGCCTCTTGAGTAAAAAAAAAAAATAATATATTTAATAATAATAATAATAATAATAATAATAATAATAATAATATTCTAATTAAGAGTAAACTAGAGTATGCATCTGTAATATGGTCACCTCAGTTCCAGTCCCATCAGATGCAAATAGAAAGGATACAGAAAAGATTTTTATGTTACCTATATTTAAAAAAAATAAAACATCACGTGTCGTCTTATGAAAAGAAAATTTCATATAATCAGTTACTTTTTAAATTTAATTATAATACTTTAAAATGTAGACGATTAATAAATAGTCCAATTTTACTCTATAAGACTGTTAACGGTATATTGAATAACTGTGATTTTCTTAAATTCCTTCAATTCAATGTAAAACGAACAGAATTACGTAATTGTTTAGTCAACTGTCCGAAGACAGGTCTGAATCTCACTTATGAGGAAACTAGGCCAAAAGATAATAAGTAAGTTGGCCAGGTCCTTTTCCCCTCCATTGCATACATCGCCGATTAGCTACATGTTACACTAATCACACTTCACATGCATACAGACAATATTGTTCTTCCTCTGACACATCGTCAAGTGAGATAGGCAAACTTTTGTTATTCCTATTCCTATAACTGTTTTCTTAAAGAACTCTCCATTGTTTGTTATCTATATTAATAATAAATCTGTAGCCGAAATTTTTCTGGTAATTTTCGATTTTCCAAAAATAATTGGTCCTAACATATATAATTAACCACCCTGAAACCGAAAATCGCTTTTTTGAAATTTTTGTTTGTATGTCTGTCTGTCTGTCTGTCTGTCTGTCTGTCTGTATGTTTGTTTGTTACCTTTTCACGCGATAATGGCTGAACGGATTTCGATGAAAATTGGAATATAAATTAAGTTCGTTGTAACTTAGATTTTAGGCTATATGGCATTCAAAATACATTATTTAAAAGGTGGGTTATAAGGGGGCCTGAATTTAATAAATCGAAATATCTCGCTTATTATTGAATTTTTGTGAAAAATTTTACATAACAAAAGTTTCTTTAAAAATGATTTTCGATAAGATTTATTCCCTGAAAAATTTTGATAGGACTGATATTTAATGAGATAAATGAGTTTTAAGATTAAAATAATTGCCATCTAAGGCCGTATAATGAATTAAAAAACAAATGACTTCGTCTGTAAGGGGCCTTGGACAGCAACAATCGAAAGCTATGAAAGATAGCCTACAGAGAATGTTTCTGTGTTGGTATGAAGTAATATCGGAAGCTAAATTAATCGATTTGTATAATTAATTATTATTTCATCATTGGAAAGTGTAGTTTCTCTAGATGGACATAATGCTATAATGTTATTACAGTAACTTCTGATATAATATAATATAATATAATATAATATAATATAATATAATATAATATAATATAATATAATATAATATAATATAATATAATATAATATAATATATGTAATGTAATATTATATAATATAATTTAAGTTATTTGAAGGGTTCAGAACCATAGTGGGCCAAGAGCCATTTACTGAACACGTAGAAAAGAAGGGTTAAAATTAAGTTATTACCATAATTCAATGGAAACCTATAACAAGTAAAATAAAATATACACATTAAATCTAAATGATGTCAATCTTCATTAAACTATGGTTGCATGTAATAAAAATTAAGAAACATGTTAAAGGAATTATCATTGCACCAAATGAGTGCTCTCTGGACCGAAATGATCGCATTTTAATTATTTAGATGCAATTTAAATTAAGTAACATATTAAACGATTTATCCTTCTATCAAACACGAATGTTCCCTGGATCAAACGTCCTATTTTAATTATGGAATTTTTTATATTTATTTCTAACGGGTGCAGCGGAGCGCACGGGTACGGCTAGTGTGTAATAAAACTCTCTGTATTTAAACTGTGATTCTCAATTTGATTTCAATTTATCAGTTTAAAAATTTCATACAATATTAAAAAGAACTATATTTCCTTAGGTATTTAAATTATGAATAAGTGTATTATAACGGTTTTTACTCTAATTTTGAAATAATTCTGTATTGGCATTTGGCACTAATATTAACTACAATATTATATTCTAGCATCTATTATATATCCTTCTCTCTTTCGTTGCTTTGCTTGTTTTGTTTTTTCACTATTATGTATTTTGTATACAACTATTGTTATCACACATAATAATACTGCTGAGTTAGATTTTATGAAGCAAGCTGTATTTGCTCAAATAAGAAAGTGGTTTTCAATTAATGGATTTATTGTTAATGATGAAAAAACTCATGTGTTAACTCTAAGTTTGAAACAAACCCAAAATAATGTGATAAATGAATCTGTAAAGATGCTGGGTATGTATTTGGATCCTAAACTAAGGTGGAATAGCCATGTCAGTTATGTATTTAAAAGAATTTCTAGAGTAATATATCTCTTGAGAAGTATCATGTACAAGATTCCCAAACATTATTTCAAACAAGTTTACTATGCACTATTTGAAAGTGTTATTAGATATGAATTACTTTTTTATGGAAATAGTTCTGACCTCCCAAACATTCTGTTACTGCAGAAAAAGGCAGTTCGTATTATAAAAATGTCACCACCCAGACTATCATGTAGATCTCTTTTCAGAAATGAAAAGATTATGACAGTCTACATTCTATATATTTTTGAACTTTTAATGTATGTAAACAAGAATATTACTAATTATACAAGTATAGTAGATCTGCATCGCTATGAAACAAGAAATAATGATCAATTAAATGTACCACTTGTCAGGTTGCAAAAAACATAATCAAGCTATGTAATTACTGCAATAAAAGTATATAATAAGATACCTACAAATATAAAGGCACTTAATGAAACACAATTTAAATTTCAGATTCAGAGATGGCTACAGAAGAATCTCTTTTATAATATGAATGAATTTTTTGAAAATGATGTAGTACTTTAGTTAAAGTTTATTATTTTTTACTCTTTTAATATTTTAAATATTGACACATTGTTTTCTTTTATTATCACATTGACGAGGCCTCTTGTATTCTTGTACCTTCAAGCAAATAAAGGATATGAATATGAATATGAATATGTATCAATGTAAGCCACCTATAATTAAATAAATAAACAAATAAATTAAATAAGTAATAAAAAATAAATAAAATAAACTAAAATAAAATAAAATAAAATAAAATAAAATAAAATGGAATGGAATGGAATAGAATAGAATATAATAGAATAGAACGAACAAACAAACAACAAATAAGTAAGTAAGTAAGTAAGTAAGTAAGTAAGTAAGTAAGTAAATAAATAAATAAATAAATAAATAAATAAATAAATAAATAAATAAATAAATAAATGTCCATTAGGAAAGTCCAGGATAACAGAGAGGGTTTGGAATTGAACGGGTTACATCAGCTGCTTGTCTATGCGGATGACGTGAATATGTTAGGAGAAAATCCACAAACAATTAGGGAAAACACGGGAATTTTACTGGAAGCAAGTAAAGAGATAGGTTTGGAAGTAAATCCCGAAAAGACAAAGTATATGATTATGTCTCGTGACGAGAATATTGTTCCAAATGGAAATATAAAAATTGGAAATTTATCTTTTGAAGAGGTGGAGAAGTTCAAATATCTTGGAGCAACAGTAACAAATATAAATGATACTCGGGAGGAAATTAAACACAGAATAAATATGGGAAATGCCTGTTATTATTCGGTTGAGAAACTTTTATCATCCAGTCTGCTGTGCAAAAATCTGAAAGTTAGAATTTAAAAACATTATATTACCGGTTGTTCTTTATGGTTGTGAAACTTGGACTCTCGCTTTGAGAGAGGAACAGAAATTAAGGGTGTTTGAGAATAAGGTTCTTAGGAAAATATTTGGGGCTAGGAGGGATGAAGTTACAGGAGAATGGAGAAAGTTACACAACACAGAACTGCACGCATTGTATTCTTCACCTGACATAATTAGGAACATTAAATCCAGACGTTTGAGATGGGCAGGGCATGTAGCACGTATGGGCGAATCCAGAAATGCATATGAAGTGTTAGTTGGGAGACCGGAGGGGAAAAGACCTTTAGGGAGGCCGAGACGTAGATAGGAAGATAATATTAAAATTAATTTGAGGGAGGTGGGATATGATAATAGAGAATGGATTAATTTTGCTCAGGATAGGGACCAATGGCGGGATTATGTGAGGGCGGCAATGAACCTCCGGGTTCCTTAAAAGCCAGTAAGTAAGTAAGTAAGTAAGTAAGTAAGTAAGTAAGTAAGTAAGTAAGTAAGTAAGTAAGTAAATAAATAGCAATGATAACAATAACCCAACAATACCAGCACAAATCTCTAATGTTGAATACAGAGACGAAGTTCACTGACGCATTTATTAACACTCTATTCTTAAATACTAGTGTCTAGGCTTTAGAGAGGAACTTTTCGACACTTCGAGGAGGCAGAATCGTAAATCGTGTCTGCAAAATCATTCTCCTCCAAATATTAGGAATTAATGGAAGTGTTTTGAAATTGTTTGCTTCTTACCTTAGTAACAGAACACATGTAACTAACATTGATAATATATTTAGTAGCACTTGAAATATTAATATCAGTGTCCTACAGGGGACTATCCTCGGTCCTATTTTGTTTTTAATATATATTAGTGATTTACTGGCAATTAATTTAGAAAACTTCAATGGTACGTATGAGGACAACACACATGTTATTTTTGCAGGTAAAACTTGGGATGATACCTATCTTAATGCAAATAAAGGTATCATTTTTTTTTTTTCGTTGTTGGTAACTCTATAGCATCTATGAGATGCTTTATGGTTGTGCTAACAGATGGAGTTACTTGTCAACAATGTGACGCTGAAACGTGTGTTCAGGTTACTGCCCAGCGACAGTCCTGACGTATTTTTATATTGTGATGATTGGTTAATTTATATTAACCCGGCACACTCACAATCACATTCATACAAATTTCCAGATTCTAGACACCCAGGGAATTCCTTTTTAAGAAAAATTCACCGAGAGTCTAGCCCGGGAATCGAACCCGGGACCTCCTGATCTGGAAGCCAGCATGCTGACCAACAGACCACGGAGGCAGTCAAAGGTATCACATTGATTAAAATTTGGCTTGATTCCAACCTATTTGTCTTAAATCATACTAAAACTACGGTTGTACCATTTTCGTTAACATCTGTTGGCATGAAATCTCCTGATTCGTTCTTGTATTTAAAAATTCTTACATCCAATTGTTCTTCAAATAATTGTAACTGTCCTATTCTAAATGCATCTCCTCAAGTAAAGTATTTCGGAATAATAATCGATCAACACTTATGTTGGTATAAACATGTTGTTTTTCTATGCAGTAAATTAAGAAAAAATTCACTATTTTATTTTCTTACTAAACTATTACTTAACTAACTATACTTTACAACTGATTTACCTCGCATTAGTAGAAGCCGATTTTCCTCTCGCTCAATAAAATTGTAATGAATTCTCAAAAAGAACTGTCACAATATTACTCATATCACAATATTAACAATCTTTACCCTAAATGTAGACAGATGTAACAGCTGTTGACAATAAATTTAATATTCATATACCAAATACCAGCACAAAATTAATTCAGGATATGTAGAAGTTAGATTTTGAATTTTAATAAATTTATACAGGGACATCATTTTATTTTTACTTCAATTTTTATTATACCTGAGTTTTTTAATGTACTTCACTCTCACCCCATCTACTAGTAAATTTCCAACCGATCTTCACACAGAACCAAGCGTATACAGTCAAAGTCGCCTTACGTTCATAGTAAACACAAAGTATTGAGCTAGTGAGTATACTACGTTCCAGAAATATGTTCGCTTTCAATATTGAATCATATTCTCGCACAGGTACTGTCGTCCGTTTGCCTATGTCGCATCCCGGTTTCTTCCACCCACTTCTGCCCGCCCCTTTGTGGCTGGGCTGTCTTAGCTCTTTTCTGAAAACATTAATTTCTGTTAGGAATTGGACGTCTAAGTAATATTATACAACTGTTTAAACTAACTTAAATAAAAGGACCTCGTTAAGTAATTAACTGTCACGTGATTTTCCCCCTTTCTATGACCCTGCGACAAAACCACTTGAACGGACAGTAAATAGCATGTCTGAATAATTTTATCTTTTCGGATCGGGCAGAATTGAAGATTGAATTTACACTACGTAAGGTACTCTTTTATAGATTAGGTACAGAATTATTTCAATATGAGTTACTAGTACGAAAGATGAAACTGGTAATTGGAATTAGGCATAATAGTCTATGTTCGATAATATGCAAAAAAGAACTGAAACCTGTATCGAAATGAACGGCCACCATTTTCAAATATGTGTTTAAATATCCATATTATGATTATTTTTAAATTTAACGTCTTTCTCTAGATTGTACGCTAATGTGCTGTAGACAGTATAATGTACATTGCATAATGAATACGTCCGAATGGACAGCTCAGTTTGAGAGTTAAAACACTTATTGTTAATACTATACTGTATTTTGATTAAAGAAAAACCTAATGAAAATTATCAAACTCAAAATCGCGATATTTCCTACTTTACGTATCTCGATGAACTACTTTTCTTCCCTCCTATACCTAGCAAAGTGATTTGTTTGTATCTTACGCCAGTATCATCGAACTCCAGTCGTGGAAGAGGGTAGGAAACGGTGTTTACGGTTCACAACCTTTAAGCCAAAGGTATAGTCAGGTTAATATTAGAAATGTTAGTAAAAATAAAATGATGTCCCTGTACTAGCGAAAGGTGTACATACCTATTCCCTTATCTCCCAAGTCATATGACGTTGAAATAAAATTGGATAATTTAATAATTTTAAATTACATTCTCTCTTATATTTACTTTGACGGTAAACCATTATTTATATATATAAGTAGCATAGTCGTTAAAACAAACAACCAATAAGAAGAAACTGAGAAAAGCTTTGAAAACTAGTAATTTGAAAGTTCGTGACTTCTCTCACAACAGGTGTCCACGGAGGCGTGTCGTTTTTCATGTACGGACTTAAGTATTGTAACTTAGTCATTGTTATCACAAGAAAATGACTTAGAAGAATGACAGGACTGTAGGAAATAACCTTGACTTTACTGGCACTTGAGCTATCATTCCATACATGTTTTCAGTCACATTTTCTATACGTAAGAGCGTCAACGACGTGGGCCTCCTCGAGCACAAATACAGAAGGTATGACCTGAATTCTTTTATATATTGCAGCTAATATGGCACATCAAATGCATGTATCATGTCACTGGCGTTAGATTCAAGAAAAATTAGTGTAAATCTTACTTTTTAATTTGTATTTACACTTTCTCAATGTATTAATTATAAGAGAAAGAAGTTTTGTGCGAGATCGTGCGTATTTGCTTGTTTTCCGCACAGAACCAATACGCGGTAAGTGTGAAATACCACATTCAGTATTCCCAACGTAACACACATAACAATTTCCCTCTTCTTACCGCTTAAGCGCGACATTCATTTTACTGCTTTAGGCTTTTAACATATTATTTTTAGACACGTTTAACATAGTAATAATTATAAATTGGAAACTTACCACTGCAATTTCACCTAAATTGCAATGTTAAATATTGTTTTTAAATATTTGCAAAAATTAAGTAAAGTCTACTACTCCACGAAACTTATTGCATTCCTGATACAAGTAACATTAAGGAAGCCGTGAAAAAATCAACAAGATTCCAGATGCCGATGTTATTACTGCAATATGTTATATAAATAATATTGTTAAAATATTAAAATGAAAAATAAATCATTACATAACCTTACCGTTTGTTTTAAGTTCGCATTTATAGACTGGGGGAAAAAAAAGACAGACGTATATCACGGCCTGCTGGAGTAGGTTATAGTAAACACAGAAAACATTTTATAGCAACAATGTTGAAGAAAGATATTTTGGTTTTCCGAAGCTGCCGTCATTAAATAGAAACCAACATGGAGATTTCATTGCAACTAATTAGAAATTCGTCTTTCAGGTATGTAATAAACGATCTTCGCACAAAATAATGTACGATACACGAGCGGTATGTTTGTTTTCATGTTCTCGGAAATTAAAAAAGCTCAACTACGTTTCGCTTTTTCAATCTTTTCCTCGAACATGAAAACGTCAACATACCGCTCTTGTAACGTATATTACTATTATGCTGCAAGGATTCGTTTTAGACTATAGATTACCGAGTAAATATCTGTAAATGAATAGGGGAGACTGTTGTACCTTTGAACATTTTTTGTTTTTTATTTTTTGCTGCTACCTAGAGGACTCAAACTGAAGTAGATTGTAGGGAAATCCGCTAAGTAGATCTGGTCGTAGTTTTGGTTTGATTTATTGCAAATTGTGAGTTCTGTGAACGAAAGAATATGTTTTAGTATCAAAAGTAAACATTTCGTTCATTGGTATATGTTATCTAACATAAAACCACATTGTATTTGTTACCATCCATTAAGTACAATGTGTTCCGTATTATCTGGTGAGCAATAACATATTTTAATTTCCATGATTTGTTCGAATCTATAGTTTTGGGAGCGATATTTGTTTAAACGTGCACCCTCTTGTACCTTTGAACACAAAACATCTTGTACCATGGAACATGTTCCAAGGTACATGATACTATTGGTTTTTGTCTTTCTTTTATTTTAAGATCATGTTACGAAGTAAGTCTGAAATTAAGAGGTCCCCCAGTTGATCCGGATGACTTGAAGAAAGTTGTTGAAGCAATTCTTGTTCCTCCAGGAAATAAAATCTAAATCAGAGAAGCCTGCTCTGGTTTATGATTGCAAATACATTTTAAATATGGTTGTTAGTTCTTACAACTATATTTCCACCTATATTACATGTGTTCCAACTCACAAGAGGGTATGTTCTAAGGTACATGAACCTGTTGTACCTTTGAACATATTACATTTTATTTTTTCCATCCTTAATAGATGTGTAGAACAGAACAATATATACACGAAGTTGTAAAGGAATCTTCAATAATTATTTAAAGTATTTTTTAATTTAAAAAGTATAATTTCCCAAAATTTAAAAAAAAAATAAAATCTGAGAAGTGTTCAAAGGTACAACAGTCTCCCCTAAGCATTTTTTAAAAGTTAATAACATATAACAAAATATAATTAATTTCTCAACATGAATTGTAAATTTAAAAAAAATTTTAAAAAGTCAGATGTCTATCAGACCGAACTTTTCAGTATTAACAAAAACTGATTTCTATCCATATTTTTCAAGTTTCTTAGTTATTGTAGGGAAAAGTTGCTAAAATGCCGTGATACCCCTAATTCCGTGATGTTTTTTTCACTAACTATCATGGGATTGGGTATCTTGCTATGAAGTTCACCGATGTCTCAAAAGCAGCTAAAAGATGCACTCTTTCGAGAAAGATGTCTGGCGCTAAGATTGAACGGCAAACCTTTGACTGACATTCAGTTCTAAAAAAGTATCACGGGATTAGGGGTATCACGGCATTAGGCAATTTTACTCTACAACTCAGAACATAGTATTTATCTTCTTGATAATGACCATGAACTTTAAATGTCCTAAATTCAACAAACTGACAATTCTATTACATTTTGAAACCTTAGAACTCCCGCCTTTTCAACAAATGTTGAAAAAAATTATTACAACGGACATCAATTTCAAAGATCCATTTATTTGTTTTTTTTATTTGCAACAATAACATCAATTTGAACGACTTATTTCTTGGTTTTCTAAAGTTTTTACAATATATCTCTCTGTTAAATGATTAAAGTTTACACATACAATCTTCAAGAAGATTTCTAGAAGCTGTTTCCTCACTTATAACAGGTCTATGCACAATATCTGTAGGAAATCTCGGTGAATATCGAAGCTCCTCTACTTTTTCCTTCTTTTAAGTACACTTTACTCGTAAGATAGCGTACATTTTTAGATAGGTCAACATCTTGGAGTAGGCCGACATTAAAAGTATGTTTGACTAGACCACTGATGAAAGGAAATGACGTAATATACCTAGAAGTATCTGAATCATATCCGAAGTGATGTAGTGAAGTTATGAACGTTTCTAAAACAAAATTAATACAATTTTCATTAACATTACATGGCCTTGAGCAACTAAAAATGAATAATAATAGAAGTATAACAATACATGATTGTAACCTACCTACTTGCTCATGTAACGCTTTGAGTAGGCCTATATCCTCACAAGTTAAATATTTAGGCATTATTATTGACCAACATTTAAAATGGGACAAGCATATCTCCTTCCTGTGTAACAGATTGCGTAAAACAATCCACAAATTTTCCATTCTACGCTCTTATTTACCTGTTTATGTTCTGCGTACTGTGTACTTAGCTCTGTTTCAATCAATAATTCAGTATGGTATTTTAGGTTGGGGAGGAATGGCAAAATCGACTCTCCATCCTTTAAATTTGCTCCAAAAAATAATTATAAAAAAAAACCACAATAAATTTAAAATTGATCCTCACGAATACCATACGAGACAAAACTACAGTCTCTTTCTAAATACTCCCAAATGCCACACCACTGCTGGATTAAAACACAGCAGAAGTTTTGGACCCAAAATATATAATGCATTAATTAGAGCTTACCCTGAGCTAAGTACACTTTAACACACATAGATTTAAGAAAAAAATCAGATTAATTATTTAATTGTTTAAGCTAACTGAATTAAAAACTGATACTCTACTATTCATGTACTTTTGTATTATCTATTTGTATATAGATCCTATTATTACATGCTCTATGTATTTTACCATTTGTTAATGTTATTGTGCTCAATGAACTCTCTTAATTTTGTGATACATTTTGTATAACTGATCTGAACTGCGCCCGAGCACGAGCTTCTGCTCTTTCGGGCTGCAATGCCTAATGTAGCTCAAGTGCAAAGCATTAAATAAATATATTAAATATTAAATATGCCAAAATGGAGCCTCTCATCCCTCCGTTTCAATTAACTTTCGAGAAAGAAAGCTGTTCTCTTATAGTTTGTTGCACCAATCTTTAAAATTTAAAATTTCATTGGATCTATCTACTTCTTTTAAAGAGAATTTTGATATAGTGGTAATTTCAATTATTAGTGCAGTAAAAATTCGATCTATCTTTCTTAACCTCCTCTTCGCTATGCTGAAATCGCGATCGCAAGAGTGAAAACTACGTCCTCTTGTGTCTGTTAATGCTAGGAGCAGCCTGGAAATAGAGTGATTTTTATTCTGTCCAGCACAGTTGTCACTGAACGACCGTACTTCTTCACTATCAGCAGGCACATAATTTTCTGAATAATTAAACAAAAACGAAGAGACTTCATTAGATATTAGAAACGCATGCAACAAGTATTTCTCTAAAAAATAGTTTTTTTTTTTTTGTAGTTTCTCATAAGTTCTCTTTATGTCCCTATAACTAGGTAAACAATTATTGTATCACTGTGCTTAACAAGTTATCGCGATCGAACAATAAATTATTCCGAATAGGCCTATGAAGGCAATGCAGTATTACTCTGAATTAAGATATTTATTGTGTCACTCTTTCACTGAGACAAAAAAAAAGTTTTATCTAACATGGTATTTGCAGATGATCGACTGAAGAAGCCACACGCGCGCACTCTATAACATCTACTACCAAATCAACCATACAACTAATTATTTCTTAAAAAGGCAGATGTCCAGGACATCTGATCTTTTAATAAAATGCCAAGAAAATGACGGCATTTTAAATTTATTTATAAGTGAAATATTGCTGTCCTTTTAACATAGAATCGTGCATCTATCCTCCTAGATTCATAATCAATGAAAAAGTAAAAAAATACAAAAAAATGTGGCATCTGTCCTTTTAACAAATGCCCATTCAAATATTTTCGGATTATACACAGCTACATTGCTCTGCCGATTTAGTAGAATGTGTTTGAGTCTAAAGAAAGTAGCAAAACAGTACAACGCAGTCTGTTGTGAAGAGAACCCAAGCCCCCGCACACTGGTAAGTTATCATGTAAAAAAAAAACACGTTCACGTTTGAGTATTTCTGACAAAGTAAATATTATTCAACTCTTTAGAAACGGGGCAAATATTATGGATATTGCTGAAGAGTTTAAGTTAATATTCTTTCTTTCTTTCTTTCTTTCTTTCTTCCTTCCTTTCTTCCTTTCTTCCTTCCTTTCTTTTTTCCTTTCTTCCTTCCTTCCTTTCTACTTTCCTTCCTTCTTTTCTTCCTTCCTTTCTTTCTTTCTTTCTTCCTTTCTTTCTTTCCTTTATTATTTGTTTATTTCGTTCTTCACTTCCATAACTGTTTCTTTCTTCATTTGTTTCTTTTTTATTTATTTACTTCTTTCTTTCTTTCTAAATTTGTTTATGTTTTATTTAGATGTAAGTACAGCCATTTTTATAACAAAAGTATGATTAAACAGCGACAGAAATATACGTATGTATAGGTACATCACATTACGTTTTAAACATACATGACAGTTGTTACTTACAAATGGCTTTTAAGGAACCCGGAGGTTCACTGCCGCCCTCACATAAGCCCGCCATCGGTCCCTATACTGTGCAACATTAATCCTGTCTCTATCGTCATATCCCACCTCCCTCAAATCCATTTTAATATTATCCTCCCATCTACGTCTCGGCCTCCCTAAAGGACTTTTTCCCTCCGGCCTCCCAACTAACACTCTATATGCATTTCTGGATTCCCCCATACGTGCTACATGCCCTGCCCATCTCAAACGTCTGGATTTAATGTTCCTAATTATGTCAGGTGAAGCATACAATTCATGCAGTTCTGCGTTGTGTAACTTTCTCCATTCGTTAGCCGGCTGCTGGCCTCACGCCCACATGCCGAATGGAGGTATCGTGTGATTAGCACGATGATCCCTCCAGCCGTTATAGCTGGCATTCGCAACCGGATTTCGCTACCTATCGTAGCTACTCAAGTGCATCACGATGCTGGGTGGGCACCGGTCCCATACACTGGCTGAAATTTCATGAGAAAATTTCTTTCCCTATGAGGAATCGAACCAGCGCGAATTCCGTAACGCGAGTGCTAGGCAGATGCCTTAGATCACGGGATAGGAAGTGTTGTCTCACAGGAAAAAATTCTGATGGGAGCAGATAAAAAAGTTATTTTTTTTATTCCGCCATATTAATAATGTCAAAAGAAGTGCTTACACAAATTTTGGCCAATCGACCGCAATTACGAGGCTTGTCAGCCAGTCAGAGAATATTGTCAAGTTCTTCAGCAAAAATGTAAGCGAGACTTTAGACATCGGTCCCTGTAAGGGAAAAACCATGTTCCTGCATATTTAATATGGCGAACAAACCTACATCCATTGTCATTGCCTATGTGTCACTTGGTCCCATTGTACCCTTTGTAGAATTGTCTGCTTTAACTCTTCTTTCCAGGGCTTTTCTTGGAATAAGAAATGTAATGAAGGCTTGACGTACAGAAGTGCCATATTTAATGGCTTCGAAAGCACGGTATAAGTCATCTTCATTCCAAAGACGTTGTTGCTGCTGGGCATTGCTTTATATTTTATCGGAATCTAGAAATAACGATACTTTTAACATAATACTACTCCTCAATTTTAGGTCATCTATCCCAGAAAAATGCTGGCCATCTCTCCTTTTTCACGGGAGAGATGGCCATACCGCGTAATAAAAACTGGCAGCAGTGAAGTGAACAAATACAGTTGAGATAATATGTTTAAAGGCACCCTACCTCTTTAATAACGTTTCCAGCAAATTTCCTCACAAAATGCAGTATTTTTCTATTGTTATTTCGGGAGGTATAAAATTATTGCTTGCTCACAAACTCACGAACGGCTACAAAATGCGGAAATAATAACCTTACGTTTTCGCAGGTGCAACAATCACTTCGTTTAATTAACATCTGACAGCAAACCGATTTTCATTCGAAACAGATGATTAGAATAAAAATGAGAGCGGTTGGCCGTCTCACCCGCATGGCTATCTTTCCCGGAATAACCCTATTTAATATATATTATTTATATATATTATTTTATATATTATTTTTATTATTATTTTATATTATTTTAATGTACCGAAGTACATATGATATTTCCATGCAGATATTCTGCGTCATCATACGATGAAAGAGTAATGGAACGGAGAAAAATTCTCTCCGGCGCCGGGATTTGAACCCGGGTTTTCAGCTCTACGTGCTGATGCTTTATCCACTAAGCCACACCGGATACAACTCCGACGCCGGTCAGAATCGTCTCAGATTAAGCTCCAACTCTTGGGTTCCCTCTAGTGGCCGCCCTCTGCACTACGTCATAGATGTCTATGAACGCAGGACCGAAGTCCACACATGTGCTGAGGTGCACTCGATATGAGTGACTAGTTGGTCGGGATCCGACGGAATAAGTGCCGTCTTAAATCACGAAGTGATTTACGCATATCATATATATTATTTTTTTATTAATATTATATTATTTTATATTATTCTGACCGGCGTCGGAGTTTTATCCGGTGTGGCTTAGTGGACAAAGAATCAGCACGTAGAGCTGAAAATCCGGGTTCAAATCCCGGCGCCGGAGAGAATTTTTCTCCGTTCCATTACTCTTTCATCATACCCTATTTAGATTAAAAAAAATGCTACCAATAAATATTAATTATATTTATCGTCGCAAGGAAGAAAAAAATAATAGGCAACATAGAACACCATGTGGGGCATTTCGACTAATAATTTTATAAAGAAAGTCGGAGACCAGAAGCTTTCTTTTATGCGGAATGTTTAACCAGAAAGTACTGTACATGTGACACATTGCAGAAGAGCTATAACCCAGTAATAAACATTACTATAATTTGAACTGAAAAAACAATTAATGGGGTGTCAAAATACCTCACCCAGTCCTCAGAAGGAGGAAATATATTTAAGGAAATTCTGAAGTTGAGTAACCGGAAAAAATTTCCCATTATCTCTAGAACTTGTTATGAAAATAAGAAATGGAAATTACGACACAATCGACCGAAGTTTATGACGTGTAAAGCGACTTACGATTACAGACCTAATCTTGTTTGTGAGTGTTTTTGAAGGTGACGAATTGCACTCACATCACATGACTAGTACGTAATTTGCAAGGTTAAAATTGCGTTTTTAGTAAGTATATGGGTCATTTCAAACAAAATATCTTCTACAGTTTTTAAATGGTTTATTTTATAACGCTTAATCAACTGCTATGTTTATTTAGAGTCTATGTGAAATAAATGAAGGTGATAGTGCCAGCGAAATGAACCCAGGGTCCAGCGCCGAAAATTACTCAGCACTTGGTCTTAATGGACTGAAGGAAACTCAGGAAAAAACTAGGTAACTTGTCCCAACCAGGATTTGAACCCGGGCTCGTTCGTTTCATGGTCAGGCATGCTATTTTATAGTATTCGGAGACGGGCATGAATTCAAATTTATTCGATTTGTTGACAGTTTAAACCAGGCATGTCAGAAATCAGACACTGAAAGTGCAGTGTATGTGCGCGGAACGGCGGTCTGTGCAGATTGCGTCATTCACGTGTTGCTTTTACCAGTTCTTAGCGGGAGGGATGTACAAGAATCTATTCTGCGCTTCTAGTGTTCAATTAAATTGACATTTGGACATTATAAACACACTTAGCAGAAGGAAAAAAAAACACAGTTATTGTCAGTGTCTATATTTGACAATAATAGTAACACAAGAAACAATAGACTTACTCAGTTACAATTCACAAAGCAGTCGTTTATAAAGAATCATTTATTTACATGATTTGTATACAGTATTTGAAGAAAATATAATATTGCAGTAATTTCAAAACAACAAAAAAACTAACACAGTATTTCATTTTACGTAGTAGGTACTGCAAAGTAATACTCTTTCATTGTTCATCAAACATTATTGGGACCATTGGTGCACAAATGTTAAAGAAAATATTTTACTCCCAATTACATGCAATAGGACACTGTGAGGCTTTTACACTGGAATCATTTCCTTGCTGTATATTAATATAAATTCACATTATTATTAATAAGTTGGATAAATTAGGCTTGAATTTAAATTTATATATAGTTTATTTGGAAAACGGTGAGAGCAAGTATCAGCAAGTTGGGAGCGTTACTGAATTGAGTTAAAAGAGTACTTAACAAGCTGTGAAGCGAGGACATTTTCTTTGTGTCAGGTTTAAAGATTTATTAACGTAGGTATATTAAGATAATATAGTAACGTGAGATAGAAAATTCGCCATTATGTATTATTTTTCCAGAAAAATTTTCCGCTTTCTTCCTTCCCTTACAACCTCAAGACCCTCACATGTATTCCTCACTCAATATTCTCATCACTTATCAGCTTATCAAATAAAAGTTATAAGTCGTCTAACCATTGATGGGTGTGTTAGTACAGACTCCAAAACAACGTCACTGTCATGTTTGTCTTGCCGTGAGAGTACTAATTAAGAAATAAGAGTTGGCGAATATCATATTTTGAGAACTTTACTAATCGGATTTAATTTCTCATATCACTATTAGGTTCACATGATATGATGAAAGCCTTTCATTTTAAAATAATTACTGTTGGCTGAGGAAAACATCATAACAGTTACGTTATATGATTCGTGATTTCTCTTCTTCGTTATATCTGTGGACTCCTTACTTTATTTTTCATAACGCATTCACAATCACAGCTCAATGAGCACACCCGTACTGATCTGTGTTACTGAAACCAAAGCTGTTCTGCTATTGCAGGTAATGTACAGCCCTGTCGCGTTCCCCTCCAAGCAGATTCACTCCCTTCAGATAGGGGAATAGGAACTGCACATCGCATAGAGACAAATGCACAATGTGCAAAGTTTTGACATGCCTGGTTTAAACCAAACGCGCCAGCTCGGAGAGCACATTAATGACGTAATAGATTTAATTCTAAGGAACAAAGTCAGGACACCAAAACATTGCCTAGAGACGTCTACAAGTTTAAGGAACACAGGATGTGGGATGACGTAGCTGTTTATTTTACTGATGTACTTCAGGTTCGTATGCAAAATTAAAGACGTCACGTGAAGGAAGCTCTGTTCATTCGTAGTTCTTTATTCTCTCTTTCTCTCTCATTCTTTCATTCATTCATTCATTCGAGACGAGAGTTACTTTTTCGTAAGCCACCGAGTTAAAGTTGTAATGTATGTTTTGTACAGGGACATCATTTTATTTTTACTTCAATTTTTATTGTACCTGAGTTTTTTAATGTACTTCACTCCCACCCCTTCTACTAATGAAGTTCAACCGTCTTCCACACAGATCCAAGATCGCATATACAGTCATACTAGCCTTACCGTCACAGTACGTTCCAAAAATATGTTCGCATTTTCCAATGACGAAAGAGCTTTCAACATTGCATCATTTTCGCACAGGTACTGTCGTCCATTTGCCTACGTCGCATTCCGGTTTTCTCTCTCTGTAAAGGCTAGTGGCTGGGCTGTCTTAGCTCTTTTCTGAGAACATTAATTTCTGTTAGGAATTGGACATCTACGTAATGTTATACCCATACAACTGTTTAAAATAACTTAAATAAAAGCGCCTCGTTAAGTAATTAACTGTCACGTGATTTCCTCCCTTTCCACGATCCTGCGACATAACCATTTGGACGGACAGTAGATAGCATGTCTGAGTAATTTTATCTTTTCGGATCGAGCAGAAGTGAAGATTGAATTTACTGTACGTAAGGTACTCTTTTACAGAGTAGGTACAGAATTATTTCAACATGAGTTACTAGTACAAAGGACGAAACTGGTAATTGGAATTACATACTGTACATTAGAACTGAAGCCTGTATCGAAATGAACCGCCACCATTTTGAAAAATGTGTTTAAATATCCATATTATGATTATTTTTCAATTTAACTTCATTCTCTATAGTGTACGCTAATGTGCTATAGACACTAGGCCTGTAATATACACTGCATAATGAATACGTCCGTATGGACAGCTCAGTTCGTAAGTAAAAACACTAATTTTAATACTGTACTGTATTCTGATTAAACAAAAACCTAATGAAAATTATCAAACTCAAAAGCGTGATATTTCATAGTTTACGTAAATGGATGAATTACTTTTGTTCCCTCCTATACCTAGTAAAGTGATTTGTTTGTATATTACGCCATCGAACTCCAGTCGTGGAAGGGGATAGCCACCGTTGATTCAAAGGTATAGCCAGGTTAATATCAGAAATGTTAGTAAAAATAAAATGATGTCCCTGTATATGGAACGTCGTAGAACATTAGTCGAAATGAATTATTCGTTACAATTTACATGTAGTTATTTTTAATGTACACAGAAAGAAATATACTGACATTTTACGAGCTAACATTCTTACCCGAGGTGTAATGTAACTACAGGTACAATGCCTTGTACTTTTCACTCAAATGATGCCTTGCCTTAAGCTTTCATTTTTTCGATAGTAACGCTAGAGATTATGATGTGGAAATTAGCACATGACCTCCAGAGATAAAATGCGAGCAAATTAGTACTAATGGTCTACAAACTGTTCGAAATAAAGTTATTGAAGTTATTCGCTAACAACAGTTAAACACACTTGCAAAATCGCCAACGTGTCGATTATGTCGTACTGTGACTTAAGTAGGCCTATACCACAGTCTACTATATACAGTCACGAAGCTTGAGTTGTGAGGTTGCTAGAAACAATAGATTGTGCCGGTACTATTTCACATTGTCTGTAATGAGGAGATATTAGCGATCCTAGTGGTGAGAAACTATCTATGGATGCATATTTACTACGTATTGAGCTTCGTGAATGTATATACTAGAACTAGATATCATAGGGTGCCTCATAAGTCTGGAACCATAGGCCAAATCTCTGAAATATTGTTTCTTCTTCTTTACAGATACTTCTGAAGCCAGAGTGATGTTGTTAAGTAACAAGGAATAATATTCAAGCGATCCTATTTCTTGGCAGCCACAATGACAGGGAATTTGCCTTAGAATTAAATCGGTTGCACCCTGAAAGGGCGCCGATTACAGGACACTTGCGTGAGAAAACTTATTGTCTGCTTGTCTGATACATTGAGCAGTTGGTCTACCACGTCTCTCAGAACTTTTAATGAGACCTCTCACCCAGTTTTGTGTAATCGGCGCTCTTTCAGGGTGCAACCGATTTAATTTCAGGACAAATTCTTGTGGTTACGGCTCCAACAAACAGGATCGCTTGAATATCATTCCTACTTATTTAACGACATCGCTCTGGCCTCAGAAGTACCTTCAAAGAAGAAGAAACAGTATTTCAGAGATTTAGCCTATAGTCCAAGACTTATAGGACATTCTGTATTCTACTACACATGGGACAATGTTACTAAATAAACGGTGCAATACAAACCGCACTCATTCTGTTTAATCGATTATTTAACGATGCTGTATCAATTACGTGTTATCGTCAGTGGAATTTGGTGGCAGCGTTCTAATTTCGAAAATTCGCCACAGGATTCAATATTCACCTAACATTTTGAGAAAGTCGAAAAAAACACTATAAAATACATTCAAGGGGCATTGAAACCCATTCCCTGGTGCAATTCCGCAGTCTCCACGTATTATACTTGAAATATATTGTGAACGCACATATACAAGAAAAGCTGCGTTCTTTTTGATGTGAATATGTCTACGTATAAGTTCGGTGTAGTATTAGGGTGCCATCCCGGAAAGTCAACCGGCTTATTTTCAAGCCAGTTCTGTCGCGCCTGTAATTTCTAAACTACATGACATATTCCAATGAAGTAAACGGCGATCAACAGACGAATAATCAACACATTCAACGTGATCTTGAGTTGGAACGGTTGACGTCACCTAGCGATTCGAGGGAGGAGAAAAGTTGTGGCATGAATTGGCGGGTCCCGCGGCAGCCGAGACAGTGTAACTCGAGAATTCGAAGCGATAGAACGTTAGTAGTAGTGTCAAACGATTCGTAACGAATTCGCCTATAACCTCAACTGAGGAGCAATCAGCAGTCGACAAGCTAAATTGGAAAAATTCACGAGTGAAGTTGAGTGAAGAAAGAAAATCCACAATGTTGAGGCATATGCAGCTCTTTACATATTCTCGTATTTATTTATTTATTTATTTATTTATTTATTTATTTATTTAAATGTAAATTTACAGAATAAAGAATATAATTACAAACAGGAGCAATAGAAATAAAATAATACAAACAATATAAAACAGGAGATACAGTAGTATTAACAAAATTTGAGACCGAATGAGCAGCGCTCGTGTTCGGTCGCAGTTCAGATATAATGTTAATAGGCCTATAAGAGAATATTAAATAATGGATTTTTAGTTTCATAATAAATAATAATAAAAATATGCCTTAATGAACCTCTTGATTATCCTTCAGAGCTGCTATATTCAGAATTTAAAGTATTTGACTTCCATGAAATTCATAACAATGTATTACTGAATTTCGTGCATAAAAACCGAAACATATTATTTTAATTTATATTCACATAAATATAAAACCAAAAGATCAGACAACATATGCTTGGCAGTTCCTAAATGCAGTACTACTGTAGCATATAATCACAGTAGCAACTTCGGGCCAAGTCTTTATAACATGATAATAGATAAATTCCCAAACATACAATTTGCTAATGCTCCTTATTAAAAAAATCTATTAAAAATTGCAGTTAACAGAAAAAATATAAAGTTCAATTCTTGTGATATGTTTTTTCCTTTTCTTTTTTTCCTTTATTACTTTTTACTCTGTTATTCAATAAAATGTCTTAACATTAACATCATGTGGAATGCCCCCTCAGCACGAGTATGTAACTTACTCTTTCTGGGGGTGCTAGAGAGATTATTATTATTATTATTATTATTATTATTATTATTATTATTATTATTATCATTATTATTATTATTCCTCGGCTTTGGAATTCCCTACCGAATAATGTCAGGGACTGTCAGACATCAAAGCAATTTAAGAATAGGCTAACGAAATATTTTTCTAACAATTCTTGTTAACAATAATAGCTGTTTCAGGTTTCTCAATGTTTAATGGTTATATATATCACAGATAAATATCTAAATTATTTCATTATTATTATTAATATTATTATTATTATTATTATTATTATTATTATTATTATTATTATTATAACTATTTCTTACCAATGTTTATTATTGTCACACTAACATTACTTATCCAACTTTCATTATTTACTTTCATGTTGTTTTATAGTCTAGATATTAATGTAATAACTATGTAAGCAATTGTATTCAATTAGAATTAGAGTCTGGCTGGGCGGAAGAGAAGGCCTACTGGCCTTAGCTCTGCCAGATTAAATAAACAAACAAACAAATTAATTAATTAATTAATTAATAGTAATAATTATTATTATTATTGTTATTATTATAATTATCATTATCATTATCATTATCATTATCATTATCATTATCATTATCATTATTATTATTATTATTATTATTATTATTATTATATGTTGGGGAAAATGGGGCAAGGAGAACTGCTTATTTATCACGTTCCCATGACGATGCAACATGTTCTCAATACGTCACTTGTAAAACATTGACTTTTATTTAACAGTGTCTCCTTGGTAGGATTTTCACTATTACTTTACCAGCTTTACATCATTGAAGTGAGTTTCAAGTCTTCTTCTACAGTTTAAATTTTGTTAAAATTGACTCTTGTGTAAAAGTCTTTTGATAATTCATCTCGCATATATGGAAGTATTGTCCTAACAACTTTGAGGTCTATGAAAAGTGTCCTCAAACTGTGGTTTTTCCATACTAAAAAATAAGCGAGACAGAATTTTATATGTGCTAGCCATAAAAGTTAAGTATTTCACATTTATCAAGAAATTCTTGGTATTCCGCTCGTCCACACTCGTCCTTCACTGACAATCCGGGCAACAACAAGAATGTACAATGCAATCTCAAGTGGCATTTAGGATATTACGAAATATCCACTTGTGAGTTGTAGACTTTATATCATTCCGCTGTATGGCGTGTCCTTGTTTACTACGATATCCAACTTCAAAATGATTCAAACATAAGGATTTATTCGCTCTGTGATTCGTCGTGGTTGAGAATATCAAAACTTATGCGTAATCGCTTAACTTATGTTGTAATCTAATTGAGATAGGGAGATCAAAAACCCACTAACTCCAATTTTTTACAAAATTGAGCTATGGGCTGGATAGTGCTTTTTAGTTTGTCCTGTATGCGTGGAAGGCAAGAATACTCGTACACTAATTCCGACATTCATACGCATTCTGGAGGCTGTTTTAAAACTCGTGGAAGTCAGAATTCCACTTCCTCCATGGAATAAGAGAGTTTTTACCAATCCTGGGCCATAAGCATGTAAATCACAGGCTATTCTGTTCGCGAACCATAGATTAATTCCTGATGTCAACGACCTGAATATTCCACCTGTGAAACTGAATAAAACAATCATCCCGTTTAGCTCTACCGTAAAAAAATCTCGGAGTGCATTTCGAGTCTAATCTCAATTGGGATACGCATATTAAATATACATGTAAAAAGGCATTCTCTATTCTCCATTCACTAAAAAGATTGTATCATTATCCATCTAAATTAAAACAGACGCTGGTACAGACACTCATTCTACCTCACTTCGATTATTGCGACGTTTTGTTCAGCGATCTCAGGATTGATTCCGCTCAGAAACTACATCGTGTTCATAACGCGTGCGTCCGCTTCATTTGCAATGTTCGATACTACGATCATATCTCACCTTCTTTCGAGAAGTTATCATGGCTTAGGTTACATGAGAGGAGAAATCTGCACTCACTTTCTCTCTTATATCGAATTATGCACACTTCATCCCCCTCTTATTTATTCGCTCGTTTTCATATTCTCTCTCGCTATCATAATATTAACACTCGATCACAACGCGATAACACGCTAGAAATTCCACTTCACACATCAGCTCTGTATTCCTCATCTTTCATTGTTGCTACCTCTCGTCACTGGAACTCTCTGCCGCCTGAAGTCAAGGACTGCCGAACATTGAAATCTTTCAAATCCAAGTTAGAAAATTATCTTATGACGAGTTTCCAAACTAACTTACTCTTATGACAAGTGTTGTATTGCATGTTTCCACGTATTCACATTTTTTTTCAATGTTCTAATGATATTTAACTTATTTTATATTTTTGTTTTCATATTTTCCGATAATGGTATATCTACAATGTGATAAGTTGGGCTATATATAATCATAATTTTCCTTACTTTGTGTACTTAAAAATATTGTATTCATTGTATGCTTTGTACTGCACTATTTTATTATTATTATTATTATTATTATTATTATTATTATTACTATTCTTATTATTTATCATCATTATTATTATTATCATCATCAATAATTGTCTTATTTTTTATACTTTGTACGTCTCATTTATTTTGACCTGCTGTTCACATTTTATTATGCTTTTTTCTTTCTTTCTGTATGTTATATATTATGTCTGATTTCTACTTACTTTTGTTTAAATTTTATTATTATTATCTTATTCAGTTTTGTGTGTAAAATTGTAGTGTACTTTGTAAATTTGTAGTGTTTTGTAACGTTTTTACTCCTGGTTGAGTGTTAGAGAAGGCCGTATGGCCTTAAATCTGCAAGGTTAAATAAATCATTATTATCATTATTATTATTATTATTATTATTATTATTATTATTAATATTATTATAAGCTTGAAACGGTGGAACCAAAAGTGTGTAGGCCTACTAGTATGGCCGTCAAATTACCCATAGTTCATATCTTTTTGCGGTGTGTTTATCAGCTGTTTTGTTCATAATTACGATTACAAATTGTTTCGTGTTGTGAATATTTCAAAAGTGTAGTCAAGTTCAGCAAGTGTTATTTTTTTAAATAAGCTAATATTCTGTTCGCCTCAACTGTAGAATATGTCCGTTGATATGTACCCCTATGGTTTAACATATGAAGGAGTGCCAACATCCTTCTTGAAAAAAGAATGTGGAAATGAAGTGTTCAGTCCATGTCACTACCATAACACTTTTAATAAATATACAATGAAATTTACATTGATACAATAATCTGCTAATACTCCTGTTACCTTCACATTCATTCTAAACCGTTTACGTATGACCGAAACCGATAGTATCAATAGAATATTTGGCAATTGGCGGTATTTCGGGGAGGATTATGGGGCATAGAAAGTGTAGTTTGACGTCATATCCGTCGCACCGATATATTTGCATATTTGGTTGGAGTGCTTCCTCCTTTCTTTTTATCCTCTCAGGTTTTTACATTCCAAGCTTCATATCCCGGTAGGTGGCAACACTATCGCTCAACCAGCTGAGTAAAGTGATACGGTATTCAGAATCTCAAAAAAAAAAAAAAAAAAAAAAAAAAAAAAAAAAAAAAAAAAAAAAGAATGTGAAATTCATATAAGTAGGACTATGAAAGGCACAATATGGAGTCGATTTAACTTCCAAAACCCAATACAGATGCATCATTCCCCAGTCAACTAAAGTTCAATTCAGCATTGCCATTGAAATAAGAAAGCAAAAGGACTTGCAAAATTTAATGGTTTATTTTCGAGGAAAGTAGGATGTATTATCAAACTCTGTTTTTGGACAGTAATAATCTAGAAGCACAGGAAGAGCAGGAGAGTGAGAGAAAAAACAGAATCTGTAACATGAATCAGACTGTGTTAACATTTTAATATTGTTTCTTGTTTTATTTGTGTATTTTGATGTGCTTTATGGTAATTTGTGATCTTGTGTCTCATATAATATTTGAAATTTTAAAAAAATGTAGCAATGTTAATCCTAATAATAATCTTCCATTTTTTCGTATATTCCAATGTTTCATAAGGAGATTATGATGTACTTATCTTTTTTTCTCCATATGGCTCATATTTATTCACTTTTCCTAATTCATACACTGTAGAAGTCAGAAAACCCCTAACTCCAGCAGTGTTTATTTCAAATTTTAGCGTAATATAATGCAAAAATTTATGTTTTGAAGTATTTAATTGATAAAGAATATAATTTTATACAATATTAACAGGTATATATATATATATATATATATATATATATAATATTCAAAGTTAGTAAGAGAAACAATAAGTTTTTTTTCTCTCTCCTGTAAAATTTGGTTTATTGGAATTAGGGAGTTTTTGATTTCCCTGCCTCAATTATTAGCCACGTCTGTGGCTCAGGTGCTAGCTAGCACGCTGGTTTTCCGTTCAGGTGGTCCGAGTTGCATCCCCGGCCAGGACGCGTTAGAAGCTGTAGTAGATACAGCAGATATTACAGAGTTTCTCTCGGGGCACTCCCTGTTTCCCTCAATCATTCCACCAACGCTTTCTACCTTCCCTTCTTTTAATCTGTCATCTGTAATAGTTAAAAATAAGTTGGACTGAAAGTCTTCTGGATAGTACGAGTTCTCCAAGATTCGTATTCCACAAAGTTGTCGTAAATAAACACTCGTTGTTCAAGGCTATATTTCATAATGGACACACTACTGCACTCTCAATGTACGGTATACAGCTGCACCCTCACTGTGTGAACGTGGTTACTTAATTAAACACTAAACGTACGCGAGCAAGAGGTAATCATTGCGATAGCGCAGCAGTTACTACGCATACGACTTTACGCTGACGCCGGTCTAGCTCTGGCTGACTCACTCTGTATTTGGGTGGTGAGAAAACGATAGGAATACTTCACAATACTTCGAAAATTGAATCCGAAACTTCATATTGTTGACGCAGCACACTATAATGGTTTGTCATTATAATTAACGTCTTAGTAACCATATTTGCAGGTTGGCGAAATTCTTTCTTGGTTCCCTATGACGTAGCTATGTAATAGTTGTACTGTCATACACGGCGTATGTAGTGACTATCAGTAAGGAATTTACACACGACTTATAAACGAGCTATTCATTGTGTAAGTATAAGGCAATTAAACGTCTGTATAACTTACTTACTTACTGGCTTTTAAGGAACCTGGAGGTTCATTGCCGCCCTCACATAAGCCCGCCATTGGTCCCTATCCTGAGCAAGATTAATCCAGTCTCTATCATCATATCCCACCTACCTCAAATCCATTTTAATATTATCTTCCCATCTACGTCTCGGCCTCCCTAAAGGTATTTTTCCCTCCGGCCTTCCAACTAACACTCTATATGCATTTCTGGATTCGCCCGTACGCGCTACATGCCCTGCCCATCTCAAACGTCTGGATTTAATGTTCCTAATTATGTCAGGTGAAGAATACAATGCGTGCAGTTCTGTGTTATGTAACTTTCTCCATTCTCCTGTAACTTCATCCCGCTTAGCCCCAAATATTTTCCTAAGCACCTTATTCTCAAACACCCTTAACCTATGCTCCTTTCACAACCATAAAGAACAACAGGTAATATAACTGTTTTATAAATTCTAACTTTCAGATTTTTGGACAGCAGACTGGATGATAAAAGCTTCTCAACCGAATAATAACAGGCATTTCCCATATTTATTCTGTGTTTAATTTCCTCCCGAGTATCATTTATATTTGTTACTATTGCTCCAAGATATTAAACGTCTGTATAAGAGTTTTTATTAGTAAGACCGTAGATGTTCTAATGTTCAATTCTGGATGGATACTGGAACAATAAATTATAACTTGCGCACAAATTTAATTAGTTTCAGTATAACGAAAATAATTACTGCAAGTTCCTCATATTGGTAATTCACTGTATTCCACGGACGCCTCTTTTGTCACTCGTGGCTTTGTAGTTTTCCCCGGTAGAAATATCTGGTAAGGTTGCTCTAAATTCAGTGATGGAAAAACCTCACTATTCTGAGGAAGGCTGGGAGGGAGAAGAAGCGGCCATAATTTCCATCTCGTACTCGGGGAGACAAGCTAAGGTTCAAGTGGCTGACGTCTGTTGTTTTCCTCGAACGTTCTTGGAAAATGCCGTTTCTATCCAGGTCAAGGTCTCTATCTTCTGTGTTCTACCCAGTTCATCACTTACATTTACATCTTACACCTGTCCAAGACCTCACAGTCATGCAATTTAAATGAAGTTACGGAGTTTTACGAGTAGAGGAGACTTCAAAGTTACTGACACGTAGCTATTGCATATGACTTAAAGAATTCTGTTTCTGAGGAAGACTCACGTCGTTCATTGAAATGATGAAATAACAAAAAGAGTAAACGGAATGTATTATATTGTAGCACCCTGCGGTGGCTGAGTGGTCAGATCTCCAGGGGGCCTGGGTTCGAGTGCCGGTTAGGTCTGAGATTTTTCATTGACAAGGAGAGAACACGCTCTGTATATCACCGAATTAAATCAGATTTTGTGACATGAAAGTACAAGACACACTGTTTGAAGTCATGCCTGGTATGGGTGGCCAATGATACCTCGTTTTGGAAATATTGGCTATTGTGTGTGGCATACTTCCGTTAGGTGCTTAATAGGGAAGCATTAGCCTGTGTAACGGCGTAGCTCGTCTGGTTGGATGGTGAGTTATCATCCAGGCAACCCGAGTTCGAATCCTAATGCCTTCTTATTTTTAAAGCTTGATATTATTATTATTATTATTATTATTATTATTATTATTATTATTATTATTATTATTACTGTATTTTTATTCACTTTCAGTTGTCAGTTCCTATATTCCAAGCCATGTTGAAATATGCGTGGTATGCATCAAAATTAATAAACGAATGAGAAGTGTTTGTGAATGTGAAGGATACGTGTGTGACTGTGGACAACCTTCTTTCATTTGCTGTGGATGGTGCAGGAAATATGTATGTTTTGTGTCTTTTTATGACATCATAATGAATCGGGTACAAAATGAAATGGAATAACTGCTACAGAAATATAACAGACACCAGTGACACATCTTACCTTCCTACGTGAGCAGTATTTCATTGTTTATCCTTTACAATACAATGTTAGTTAATTAGCAATTTGTTTAAAACAAGATGAAGCATTCAATACATTGAGAAATATGATATAGGTATGTAAATAGTTAACTGTGATAACAATTTTAATCACTATTAAAAGAAAAAAAAAATATCGGACCAGTTAAGATTCGAACTCAGGTTGCCTGGATAACAGCTCAGCATCCAATCATATGGGCTACTCTGTTAAGGCTGGGTCACAATAAATCGGGAACGGAAACGACAACGAGAACGAGAACGGAAATAATGTTAAAATAAACGTATTTAAATGTGAGCATTCACAATAGTTAATTATGAATGCTAACATTTAAATACATTTATTTTAACATTATTTCCGTTCTCGTTGTCGTTTCCGTTCCCGGTTTATTGTGAATCAGCCTTTACACAGACTAATGCTTCCCTATTAAGCACCTAACGGAAGTATATCACAAACAATAGCCAATATTTTCAAAACGAGGGGTCATTGGCCACCCATACCAGGTATGACTTTAAACAGTACGTCTTGTACTTTCATCTCACACAATCTTATTCCATTCGGTGATATAAAGAGATGTCCTCCCCTAGTGAGTATTACACTTTTACTACGTCATACTACTTTTAACCAATGTAAATTGTAAATTAATGCAACCAAACTTTGTTCTTACTCGGTTCTTATCTGGACATGGCAAGTTTGGTAGCTATTTCGAAATTTTCAAGATATAAACAGAAAGTGGAAATATTTATGCATGTGATGACCCCCTGCAAACAGTCCAACATTTGTTACTTGAGTGTCACAAATTTGAACTACAACGCCTTGAACTAGTTTGCCGATTAGATAGGCCAAGTGTGACACCAAGTACTCTCCACCGTTACAAGTGTTTCGAAATAAGTGCTGTTTTAAAGATTTTATTTACGTGAATTATGTTCACAAAAGTTGTAATCTCAACACATGATATAATTTCTCATAATTAATGTATTTTAAAATGCACGTTTTTCTGCAAAACTATTCAAAACATAGCAAAATGATATTCTTTGCTCCAGTATTCTTAGAAATACAGTCAGTACAGATCATTATAAGTGTTTTCTTTCAGTTCTAATTTTGTTTTCCTGGCTATCTCTTTTTCTATTAATATATTAGCTTCTCACATATTCCAATTTGAAAATTATTTCACTCCTTTGCGATTAAGCCAATTCTAGTGCCATTATTTCGCTTTTAAAAAATCTGCACTTAATACCAAAATCTAAAAACATTAATGTATTTGTAATGTAATATCAACTATGTATTTGTATCTAATGTCTTTTTTTATGTCGTATGTATGAAACTTCCATGTAAAATGTCAGTTTTGTGATAAATATTTATGTAATTTCTATGTAATATATTTTTGTATGTCATATGTGTGTAATTTTTATGTACTATGTATTTTTTTCTTCCGTGTGTACATTACCTATGTACTCGTAATATGTCTGTTCTTATGCAATATGTTTGTTTTTTGTGTCAGTTTAATTTCTGTTTAACATTCTTTATTATTATTATTATTATTATTATTATTATTATTATTATTATTATTATTATTATTATTATTATTATTATTATTAAATATGTACTTCTTTATCTAATATGTTTTATGTCATAATGTATGTAATTTTATGTAATATGTCTGCTTTTATATTATATACAGTATATTGATGTTTTTTGTACATACTTACATACTTGCATCCGATATAATTGTCTGTCTGTTGTAAGTTATATGTATTCGTTAGTAACATTTGTGTATTTATTTGTAGGCCTATCTGAAATGTATTTAATTACAACCCTAATGTGCCTTATGGTAAAATAGGGTTCAATAATAACTACTGAAGCTTTCCTGGCGACGTGATAATTCGAAATTTGGATATTTGAAAAAAAAAAAAAAAAAAAAAAAAAGCGGTACGGAACGATGTGTTTCACCCAACCATGGCTGCTTATCCCACAATTTTTATCACCTGCCTAGCATTTGTTTTAACACCTCCCTATCATTTGTTTCTCTGTTTGCCAACATTATACTTTCAATAATTGTATTTTTTAAAATGATTCATATTTACTTCATCTTCCTTAATTAAAACTTTTGTATCATTTATCTTGTTTAGCCTATATTATTTAGCTTATGATATAGCTTCTGCTGTATGAGATTATAGACAGTCGCATATCAGAGATTGTTTTTTCCCCATATTAGGCATGTACATCATTCCGTCGTCATTTCACAGCATTCTCCGATCGCTGACGTAGGGACGAGGGGGGTTGCCTGCTCGAAACCTGGGTACACAGCGAACCTTAGTGTAGTCAATCGGTGTGGGTTTGGGAATGTATCTTAATGTAATCTATCATCTTATATCTTCTTCTGGCCTGAACTCTTCTCCCATTCATCATTCCTACCAGTCCAGTCTTCAGTAGGAAGTTTCTTCTCAGCCAGTGACCTAACCATTTCCTTTTCCTCTTCCTGGTCAGTTTCAGCATCATTCTTTCTTCAGCTACTCTTTTCTACACAGCTTCATTTCTTATTCTGTCTGTTAATTTCACACGTTCCATTCTTTTCCATATCCACATTTCAAATGTTTCTATTCGCTTCTCTTCACTTCGTCGCAATGTCCATGTTTCTGCGCCATATAATGCTACACTCCACACAAAGCACTTCACTAGTCTCTTCCTTAGCTCTTTTTTCCAGACGTCCACAGAAGATGCTCCTTTTTCTATTAAAAGCTTCCTTTGTCATTGCTATCCTCCTTTTGACTTCCTGGCAGCAGCTCATGTTACAGCTTACAGCACATTCCTAGTATTTGAAGCTGTCCACTGTAATAAATAATAATAATAATAATAATAATAATAATAATAATAATAATAATAATAATAATAATAAATAGAAGTAGTCATCATCTTCACTTCATGGTTTAGGCTTAGTGCCTGTTCTGTCTTCACATTTTATTCAGTTCCACCTCTTCCTAGGACGTCCGACATCTCTTTTCACTTTAGGTTGGTACTGTTGTATAAGTGCTGGAATTCTTTCGTTATCCATTCGAGACAGGTGTTCTTTCCACTTTTCTTTATAATCTTCAACTTTTTCGTTTATGTTGTATATATTTAATTCTTCACGGATATCCTCATTTCTTATCAGATCCCTTCTTGTACATCCCTTTACTCTGCGAAGAAACCTCATCTCTGCAGCCTGTAATTTACTTTTATCTCGTTCTTTAATTATCCATGATTCGCTTCCATTTGTCAACACGGGTACTGCCATACTTTTGTAGAACTTTAGTTTTTGTTTCTTTTCTACTTTTATTTTTTAGTGTTCTATTTATTGTTCCGCATATCCACTGGAATTTGCTTATTTTGTTGTCAATATCTCTATCTGCATCATTAGTTATATTACAACCTAAATAATCGAAATGAGATACTTGTTCTAAGGGCTTATTATCAACTATTATTTTTGTACGAATTGGAAATTTAACACTGTGGACCATTACTTTAGTTTTATGAGTTGATATGCTCAAATTATAGTTTTCTTTTCCTAGTAGGTGTAGTTTGTAAATTACACTTTTAAATATTTATATTAATGACAGCATGTCCCGCGCCTTAACGTCGTGGTCTAAGGTATCCTGCCTAGGACTCGAGTTACGGAAGCGCGCTGGTTCGAATCCTCATGGGTAAAAAATTTTCTCATGAAATATTGGCCAGTGTATGGGATCGGTTCCCACCCAGCATCGTGATGCACTTGGGGAGCTACGATAGGTAGCGAAATCCGGTTGCGAAAGCCAGCTATAACGGCTAGGGGATCATCGTGCTAAGAACACGATACCTCCATTCTGGTTGGATGATCGTCCACCTCTGCTTCGGCATGTGGGCGTGAGGCTAGCAGCCGGCTGGTTGGTCTTGGCTCTTCACGGGCTGTAGCGCCACGGATTATTATTATTATTATTATTATTATTATTATTATTATTATTAATGACATCATCCGTAAATGGAAAAGAAATTTTATTGGTGGAATAAAATTAAATAATTTTATAAATTTAAACATATTAGGCCCTATTGTATGTAGTAATAGTACAGGATAGACAGCTACAGAATAGGGCTTACAACCAGTTTTCTTACGACTGGCCAGAGGAAATCCGCCAAGGTAGAGCATCCGACCGAATGTTCGAATTTAAACCGGTTGACCCTGATATTTTGCAGGCTATACAGAACACTGGCATTTTCCGAGTACACAAACGAGTAACAATTGAAGGAAATTTACCATGCG